>NC_135177.1:1573059-1698059 GCF_041146795.1 Maylandia zebra | reverse complement strand
AATGCGAGACAAATCCAGCTGCTCATTAAAGCTTCTGGTTTGATCAGAAAAGAAAACATTGGTCCAAACAGCTGAAAGTCCTGAAAACACATCGTGAATTCTGTCTCGAGTCTACAGATGTATCCGTGTATCTCCGCGGTGCTGATGCTGCGCTGAGCCGACAGCTGCTGAAGCTTTTGAAGTGTCAGAACGTGAAAATTTCAACATCGCTTGAAAAAACTACCAGCTAACAACGTCCCTGTCACCGCTAGGCTAAGTGATTTTTAGCCAATTACAAGTTGAATCTGGTAGTTGGGGTCGTTAGCTAAGATACCGTCATTAAGAATGTGTCTATGGGACACATTAGTTGTGTTGCAATTTGCGATGAGCACCGCTGGCCCGGCCATTTATTTTTTAATGCACCTCTCAGATTAACTCACTGCGTGTCGTGCCCAGGGCTGGACTGGGACAAAACATCAGCCACTTTGCGCCAGAAAGAGGGAACCAGCGGACGTCACGCTAAACAACAGCAGCACGTTTGATCAGCTGTTGTTAGTAGAAATTAATATTAAATAAATTCTATCAGCTGATGTTTGCTGGAGCCACAGCTGTAAAGCTGCTGGTCATGATGTCGGTTTGGTTATGTGGTGAGAGGGAAACATGAAGATGAAACCAGGAGATGTCCTTACTGAACCATCAGAGCTGAACAGGTGATGGAGAAACAGGTTTACCTTTTAGGTGACATGGATGAGTTGAAGGGAAGTTATGAACTGTTTCTGAGAGACAAATAACACCAGGATCCTTTTTTAGGTAGCTGACAGCTGGTAACTGTGCAGGGGCGGGTCTAGCAAAGTGTTGCCAGGGGGGCAGGTAGGGCATTAACAGGGAGAGGGGGGCACAAAGACATACTTTTATTTCTTAGTCTCATTTAAAATGTTTTGCTTTTATTAAATAATTATCTGAATCTTACAACCAAAGTTTTTATCTGATGTAAAATGTATAGAAATCACACATATACCAACAAGACTGTGCATCACTGTCACAACAGCGTTTGTTTTCATTCTTTATGGCTTTTCCTATAATACCTGGTGGGCCGGTCTCTAGAGCTCATATAGAGCAAAGATTAAGTCAGATACAGCAATAATTCCATTTTATTTTAATTCAGTGTCATTCATACAGCACCAAATCACAGCAACAGTCGCCTCAAGGTGCTTTATATAGTAAGGTCGACCCTACAATAATACATACAGACAGAAACCCAACAATCATATGACCCCCTATGAGCAGCACTTTGGCGACAGTGGGAAGGAAAAACTCCCTTTTAACAGGAAGAAACCTCCAGCAGAACCAGGCTCAGGGAGGGGCGGGGCCATCTGCTGCGATTGGTTGGGGTGAGAGAAGGAAGACAGGATAAAGACATGCTGTGGAAGAGAGACAGAGGTTAATAACAGATATGATTCAATGCAGAGAGGTCTGTTAACACCCAGTGCATCATGGGAATCCCCCAGCAGCCTACACATATTGCAGCATAACTAATACAGGTGGGGTTGTGGTGGAGGTGGGTTAGAAAGTGGCTTGGAGATGACCGCCAACTTTAACCAAGCCAAATTGGTTTACATAACGTGACCTTAAACAAATCAATGTGTATAAATGAGCAGAGAAAGCAGACATTGAAATCAGGAATATATCTCAAATATCTGTGAGCTCGCTGACGCAGTGATTCCAGCTGTGATTCGTGCACTAGAAAGAGTCGTGGATGAAAAAGACACAAGAACCATAAAAGTTTCTGTACATTAGTTTAAATCTGATTTTACTTGAAGTCTCTAATTATGACTTGGATGGTGATCAGACCACATCTACATGTTGTCATTGCAGAAATCGTTTAATTCCCAAACGTTCATGTTTTCTTTCAGCTGTGTGATAGCAGACCCCTGACGGTACAGTAATATTGAAAACGGTTACAAACACCTCGATATGTCCGTTTTGTGGTGAGATGAAGTTGAAATGTAAGTTGCTCAGATGGCCAGGGTGCAGTGCTTTTTAAAAATGGTTGCAGCATGTTTGTCTGTGCTTTCATTGTCAGTAACACAACCTCCCACTTGTCTCCATGTCAGCTGCTGGATGAGCCTCAGTTTCGCTGCATTACAAAAATCAAGACTATTGGCAGCACATACATGGCAGCGTCAGGTGTCACCCCGGACGTCAGCAACGGTTACAACTCCATCAAGGTCAGTGTGGTCACATGACTTCTTCAGCTTCAGTGTGTGTCATGGCTGACAGAGCCAACATAATTGCATCTTAGTGTGAATAGATCTAGATCTGCTGCAGGTTTGGTGCAACTCTCTTTGTGGAAATATTAATTTGATTAAGATGATCTGATTAGGATGCAGGTACAGTTTACTGTAGTGCAGAGGGCACAGCTGAGACAGCCTGTAACTCAGTTATTTCCATGGTAACGTAGATTTTTCATAATTTATAGGAATTTATAGGCTGAAGTCTTAATAAACAATCAGTGAAATGTTGCAGATTCTTTAGTTAGTTCAGTTAGTTTGACAACAAATGTAATGATAATCTATCTGATTTACTATGAATATAAAGAAATATTTAAATTGGACAGTTAAGGAAAAAACCACCTCACTCGACAAGGATATAAGACAAATGTAACCTATGTTCTAATTAAGGCTATAATAATGGAAGATTACTAACCGTGCACTGAGCATAATGGAGAGTTAAATTACGTGTTGAGTGCTAATAGATAATAGGTTTGATGTCCTTATTGTGGTGACGACATCCTTAAGTCTAAAATGTGTCCCTCAGGTTTGATGTTGAGGCTTTCGATGCTTTATTGCATTTTCACTTTGGATAAACGAGCTTTGGTCGACACAGTCGTGTTAGAGCACAGGCTGCGTTTGTGTGCTGCTGTGTTTTCCAGTCTAATCTTTCCAGAACAAAGTCGCATGCTGTCGCACACCACAGACCACATGGTTGTCCCGACGCACAAACTAGTGGAGCTTAGTAATGGTAAAAGGACGGGTTCTTCTATAGCGCTCTTCTACTCTCCCGAGTACTCAAAGCGCTCTACACAACTTGCCACATTCACCCATTCACACAAGCACTTTCTTTATGCTTATCTAACTACATTCACACACAGTCATGCTCCGATGGATGTATCGGAGAGCAGCTCTGGGTTACTATCTTGCCTAAGGATACTTGACATGCAGACTGGAGGAGCCAGGGATTGAACCACCAACCTTCCAAGGCGACCTGCTGTACCTCCTGAGCTAGAGCCACAGTCAGTGTCGACATTCTGACTTTTGGCAATGATTTATCAGATCAACAGTTTGGTCATCTTGAAAGAAAAATCGACGTCAGCTTCACCAGAGGTTGGTGTTTGCAGTGGAGACGTCCAGGGATGCATGTAATCTACTGCTTATCTACTGTAACTGATGACACACAGCACTTTACACGCCTCATTCACCCATTCACACTCCAAACTGGGGTCAGTAGCTTTTCCAAGGATATTAGTCATGCAGACTGGAGCAGATGGGCATCAAACCATCATCCTTCTGATAAGCAGGTGACCTGCTCCACCACCTGAGCTACAAAGTTTAAATGAGCTAAGGCTTTGGGTTTTTTTGTGGGCCACATCCTACATATACGTAGAATTTGTGTTCATTTTAGGCATTTTGAGTAGTGAGTCAGTATTTACATCAGGGGTGTCCAACTCCAGGCCTCGAGGGCCGGTGTCCTGCAGGTGTTAGATCTCACCTTGGTTCAACACACCTGAATCACATGATGAGCTCATTGCCAGGCCTCTGGAGAACTTCAGCACATGTCGGGGAGGTCATTCAGCCATTTAGATCAGCTGTGTTGGATCAAGGACACGTCTAAACCCTGCAGGACACCGGCCCGCGAGGCCTGGATTGGACACATTAAACATAAGAACACCATTTTATTTGCACCCGTTGAAATCCTTGTTTTAGGATTCAATGCTCACGTTTAGGCCATTTGGCTGGTCAAATCCGGTCACATTACAATGTGATTTGACCAGTCCCACACAGAGATGTGACCTTTTATTTTCCTGTTGAAAGCCTCGTTTTAAGGTTCGACGGTTTTATTTCCGAGTTTTGGGTGAGAGTGAGGCGCTGACAGAACGAGTTAGTGATAGTTTAATGCTGAGGTGAGAGGCTTATACAAGCATTAATGTTAATATCATTATGAATACAAGCACAACAGAGAATGATGAAAAATTAAAGGCTGAATTTAATAGCCTAAGAAAATGGACTCACGTGACTGAACTGCTTGGTGGTTCAAAGTTCGTCACCAGGAAAAAAGACGCTCACTCCCAGTTATCTGCTTGGTTGTTTTTACACAGAAGAACCCAAATCAATAATCCAGATTTATAATACAGTAAAGAGCTGTTTACAAAGTGAAGCATTTAACCAAGTAAAAAACTGAATTTGCTTTTGCCTGACAGAAGGAAGAGCTGTCGGACACCGAGCGCTGGCAGCACCTGGCAGACCTCGCAGACTTTGCGCTGGCCATGAAGGTTACACTTATGAACATCAACTACCAATCATTCAACAATTTCATGCTGCGCATCGGTACGTCCTAATCTTAAGACGGTTGAAGGGTTGCATGTTAGGTGTGTTGCTGTGCAGGTCCGTCAAAGATATGTTATCTCTCTTATGGTCAGTGGATTCAAACCATGTAGGAACAAAACACAACAAATAGTTGACGTCAGGAGCAAAGCTGAACTTGCAGACTTCATCTTGTACATGTTGTGTTCATGCTGTATAGCATTCATTCACTTAGCATTACCGTAGTTTTAAATGAGTAATTAGCATCTCCAGTGTATTTATTTTTTGTTAAAACGAAGACTATTAGAAACATTACAAAAGGGATTTTGACCCAGAAGGAATCATGTCTAAAACATGAACTGAGTGTTGGCAAAAAAGGAGAAATCACAGCCACCAGTCCCACATGGACATATGACCTTTTATTTTTATCTAAATGTTCTCCAGTGAATTATCAGGGAGCATGCAGACTACCAGAGCATTCTTCTGTTACTCTGCGTCGCAGACAAACTTCATCGTGGGTTTGATCTTTGAGTTGGAATCATCCTGAACTAAAATGAGATCTTTGCTTTTGATTGTGACACTTGAATCAACTTTAAAATATAACTTTGAGTATAACTTTCATACACTATGCCCTGACCGGGGAGAGACCTGGTCTGTTAGAAAACGTTTACTTCTGATTGTAAATAAGACAGACAGTGAGCAGCATGTCAGGGAGGCTGAGGTTGTGGTGGAGAGGACGTTTTGACTCGTCTTATAGAGTCTCAAGTGTCATGGAACATGAAAGATTCAATAAGCAGCCTCGAAAACATTAGATGGAAAACTACATTTATATCATGTTGTAAAATTGTAACAAAATGCAGCATAACTAAGGGAGGATTCAGGGTCACCTGGTCCAGCCCTAACTATATGCTTTAGCAAAAAGGAAAGTTTGAAGCCTAATCTTGAAAGTAGAGATAGTTTCTGTCTCCTGAATCCAAACTGGAAGCTGGTTCCACAGAAGAGGGGCCTGAAAACTGAAGGCTCTGCCTCCCATTCTACTTTTAAATACTCTAGGAACAACAAGTAGGCCTGCAGAGCGAGAGCCAAGTGCTCTAATAGGGTGATATGGTACTACAAGGTCATTAAGATAAGATGGGGCCTGATTATTTAAGACCTTGTATGTGAGGAGCAGGATTTTGAATCCTGGATTTAACAGGAAGCCAGAACAGGAGAAATCTGCTCTCTCTTTCTAGTCCCTGTCAGGACTCTTGCTGCAGCATTTTGGATTAGCTGAAGGCTTTTCAGGGAGTTTTTAGGACTTCCTGATAATAATGAATTACAACGAAGATGTTTTTCTAAAATTGCTGTAACTAAGTTTAAGGTTATAATTCCTCCACTGTTATCTTATTCAATGCCATGTGTCCACACAGTGCAGAGCAGCTACAGGACCTAACCTCTACTTCCACAGAGTCCCATTTTCTTGTTAATAGTGTTACATCCTCGCTGTACATGTCACTCTTCTGGGGAACCAGCTTCCAGTTTGGATATGGGAGACATATCGCCTCTATACTTTAAAATGTAAGCTCAAAACTTTCTTTTTTGATGAAGCTTATTCTTGGCCCTCCCTTAGTTATGCTGCCCGTGGCTGCTGGGGGCATAATACACTCTGTGTGTCTTTGTCCTGTCCTGCTGCCTTCATCCCTGAGCCACGGTCTACTGGAGGGTTTTAAAAGAGGGTTTCTTCTTCCAGTTGTCACCACATGTTTGGTCATATGAGGGTGTCTGATTGGGGTTTTCTTGTTATTATTGCCGAGTGTTTACCGTACATAAAAGTGCTTTGAGGCAACTTTTCTTGTGATTTGCCGCTAAATAAACAGACTGAAGTGAATTAAAATGAAAGTCAACACGTTGCATATTTCAACACTCTCTTTTAGGTCTAAATAAGGGAGGGGTGCTAGCTGGAGTGATTGGTGCTCGCAAACCCCACTTTGACATCTGGGGCAACACTGTCAACGTGGCAAGCCGCATGGAGTCCACAGGTGTGATGGGCAACATCCAGGTACTGCTTCACTTCAGACTTCTGCTTTATCTTATTCAAATAACCTCCAAAGAGATTATTGTAGAGAGGAGGTCAGATAAATAGTGTAAAGTTTCTTTTAAGCAGTTTTAAGATCACAGCAAAAAGTATCTGTTGTGCTATGAGGAAGACTTCCCATCTGGCATCTGAGGCAGAGTAACCAGCTCAGCCGCTGGTTGTATACAGATGTGATCTAGCACTATACCGTTCTTCCCAGGAAACATCTTTCTGATTCCTCCACCAGCGACATGACCCTGGGCAACTGAGGGGGCACGATTATGACAGCTTGGCCTATGGCACGGTCGTGTGTTGAGACTTCTGTTTGGCCTGGATGCTTTAATCTTCCACTGGTGATGATGTTACCTTGTCCAGAAACCACCTGCAGCAGTGAGGCGTCCTGCTGCCCCACGAGCAGCAGAGTTGATGTAATGGATCAGCAGTATCCAATGATGCGCAGCCAAGAGGTTTCACATTAAGGATCCCTTCTACCGCCATGCGGTGACTTAGGAACAATGTGATCCTCAGGATGATTGGAGCGCAGACTTACCTTATTTCCCTCTCACAGGTTCATCAGAAATGTGTGTGGTGGATTAGTATGGAAGGTAATCTTCTGATTTACAAGATGCACCTGAAGAATGGGCTATATGGTGGAGAAAGCAGCTCTCGAGACCTGCCTCAGAAATTGGATCTATGATTTGAATATACATTGAATGGTGTTCTCGACAGGAGACACAAGGCCAGGAGGAAAGCGTCTGAGCACAGAGTCAACAGCAAATCAAGGTGTGCAGATCTGATGATTAGGCACTTAAAGATTATCCCTCTGAGGCGCTCATGTCAAGCAGTCAGCTCCAGTTGGACAGAATACAGGTTTGTGGACGTGGAGTCTCTCTGTGAGCAGATCAGCCATTGCAGCGAGGACAGGTGTGTTGGTTGGGAGGGCCAGTGCTCTGAGGTTTGTTGCTATAACATGGGGGCCCAGCAGCAGGCTGGTGAAAGATCATGAAGCTGCTTCCCCCTTGTGATGCCGTTATCCAGGTTTTCCACTGGTATGATATATTTCCACGGGGGAGAACTGGTGAGCTCCTGGATTTCAGCACAAATGGAAGACCTTTTAACAGGACTCAGACCACAACTAACCCAGCGCAGTAGTGGATTCAGTCCATGGTGCTTTGCAGCGGTAGAGCAAGCTGAGTTTGCAGAGTAGTCTGAACAGCTCTGAGCTCCAAACGAAGCATGAACCATTTCTTCTGAGGAGCTACCTGGGATCTGGCCGTCAGGAAAGTGCCAGTTGTGGCAATCCGTGTCCTTGTGTAAGCTACAGCCACAGCTGCTGTGGTGCACATGATGGTGTGGAATGTACCGAATCCAGTCGAACCATTCCCCCTCCTCTGGAGTCAACTTCACCACAGATTTCTCCAGTTTGTGGAGCTCCTGGTTGTACGTCTGTGACCTTCTGGAGTCCTTCCATAATCACAGCTCACTGGCTATTGATCCACGACAGCTTCTTGAGGTGCTTTCAGCTGAGGTGGCATATTTCTGAAAGGGAGGATGTCAAGCTGCCACAGCCTTTCCACGTTTTTGTAAAGCTATGTTGTCTGTGTGAGTAAGGCTGAGTGTAACCATCTATCAGCTTACTGTCGTAGACTACTGTGGGTTGCTGCAGTGCCAAACCCAGCTTGGTGCAGACTGCTTCTGGCCCTCCAGGCCACAGATCACTGGTCAAACACGAATAATAAGGTGAGGGTGATCTGATCCGATCATAGGTCTCACCCAGCTGAGACCTTTAAGGGGAAGTCGTAGGTGGTTCTTCTCAGTTGTTTCCACTGGGCAGGATTGTTTAGCTAGGGCCAGTTGTTGTGCTGTGAATGACTTCGATATTTAATGCCTCACCTTTGGCTTTGCTTTGGTGAACATATCCAGTGATATCCTCCATTCAGCTGTAGGACTTACTGTCGCGATGGTTTATTGGGCCACAGCCTTGTCTGTCTGGGCAGGGCAAGGAACTTCATGGGAGCAGACAATTTTCTCTCCAACCTGTCGTCCAGCATTGCAGAGGTCTGCATCTATGATGAGCGTGATGGTCAGCATAGATGACACTGGATCCAGCATTCATGGTAAGAATATTAGGGTTTTGTTCTTTAGCCTTGGCAAGGCAGGTAGTGCAAGGAGGCGTTGCTCACCACAGGTGCTGCTGGGTTTCTTGAGCATGCAGCAACATGTTTACGTCACATCTCCAACATCTCCAGTCCACCACAGTGGCCACGTCTAGCCTGGAGAAATCCTTGGATCCTCTCAAGTAATGCTCCTCACAATAGGGATCGAAACACTCTCTCTTCTTCTGTGACATGAGCCTTAGAAGATGGATGGGCCACAGCAAGTGGTCTTGTGGTAGTGGCTAATAAACTACCGTATTTCCCGGACTACAGAGCGCACCTGAATATTAGCCGCACAAGCTAGAATCAGGGGAAATCCTGTTTTGTACATACATTAGCCGCACCTGACTAAAAGCCGCAGGTGTTTCAATGTTGACTCATCATATGTAAGAGAATATGCACAAAGGGAATTGTCAGGAAAGAGATGGCTGTTTGGAGACATCACTTTTATTAATATTTTGAAAAACAAGTTATGGATACATATTTGCATAACTTTTTAGGTATATGTACAAGTAGCGGTAATTACAGGTATGAAACATGTACTGTGCTTCATAAATGAGTAACAAATGTAGTACATAACAATAACCTACAGCACACCAGAAAAATAGATCCGGCCTACCTTTTAGGCTCAGGTGCAGTGACACGGCTTCAACAAGAAGAAAAGTCAGTCATTCACCATCTTTCTCTTCTTCCTGCACTGAAACCACCAAAGTCCTCTTCTCCAGTGTCGGAGACAAACAGGCTCAGGATGGCTTCGTCATCCACGCCTCCCGCTGAACGTGTAGTGCTACTTTGAAGTTTGTATTTCGTGCTACTTGTACGGCACTACGTTGCCTGGCGGATGGACATGTGACCAACATACCACTCTTGAACCCCGATACTGTGTGTCTGATCACATGCCCTTCCGCCAGGCAACGTAGTGCCGTACAACAGAGGAACAAACAAAACAAATCCTCTTACCATATGACAAAAATCACGGACAATCCATAGAAAAGAAGCACCTGACTAAAAGCCGCAGGGTTCAAAGCTTGTGCAAAAAGTAGCGGCTTATAGCCCGACAATTACGGTACCTGTGTTCTTGGTTTGACAGTGCCTACTGACTTTCCTCTCCAGTGATGTAAGTGCAAATAGCCTTGGTTGGGGCAGTATTCCCAAAGTTATGGGGTGGCTGTTGCTCAGGAGGTAGAGCGGGTCATCTACTAATCGGAAGGTTGGTAGTTCAATCCCTGGCTGCTCCAGTCTGCATTCCATATACCCTTGGACAAGATAGTAACCCGAAGTTTCTCTACGATGCATCCATCGGAGTCTGAATGTGTGAATGTTAGATAGAAAGCACTTATGTAAAAAACCATTTACAAGTTTGGTAAGTAGTCGGTCTGCATGGGATCCACAGTGGAGTTACCTCTCTGCTACTCCGTTGACAGTAGTTAGCATCCCCACAGGACAGACCCGCTTCAAAAGCTTGAGAGTCCCCTGCCTTTATGGGTGGTGTGCACAGGACGGCACTGAGTTCGCTTGTACTCCTGTCCGAGAGCCCTCAGCACACTGATACATGCAGTTGGGTCACAAATGTATCGTTTAGCACACTTGATAACTTCAGGTGAGCTAATAAGATCTTGTAATCCTCGGACAAATGCTTATGAGGACCAAGAACATCACTCAGTCCTTCCTGTAGCAGGGCTAAGCTGCTCTCCTTCCCAGAGCTGAAACCAGTAAGATACGTCTAACATGCTGGGTTAGAAACTCTAATGACCAGCTGCTGGTGGCACACGTGACTGAGACTGGTGGCACAGGCTTAATGAATCATGATAAGGTCTACTGGGCAAAGGAGGGGGGTGGTCTGGTTGAAGTGTTCCAGGTAGCCCACATACCTGTGCTGGCTGCAATAACTCTGGGTACAAGAGCTGGAGCAGGTCTGGATGCAGGTGTAAGAAGATAGTCCGGATGTGGTGACGCAACTCTGGCGACAGATGCCGATGCATCCATATCTGTGACCAAACATAACCAGTGGAGCTTTTGAATGTGCAGCTTTGAATTGTGTCCCCAACTGTACAAAGCAATGAGACATACTTTTGTACTCTGTGTGTTTCCCTCAGGTAGTGGAGGACTGCTACAACATCCTGAAGGAGTATGGCTTCCGCTTCGTGAGGAGAGGGCCCATCTTTGTGAAGGGGAAAGGAGAGCTGCTCACTTATTTTCTGAAGGGAAGAGACAAACAAGGCTCATTTATCAACGGCTCCTCTGTCACTCTGCCACATCAGGTGGTGGATAGTTGAGGACTTATCTGTCTGTCACACACTCATGCACTCATCGGTCATAGGCTGTGTGAAGAGTCGTGCAGGGGAAAGAAGTGAATTGATTTAAAGTCCTGGGAAACCTGAAACTATAACTGAACCGAAGCCTAATTCATTTACAAACTTCATAAACATGAACTGGTGTATTCTCTGTCTGTACAGAAAGATGTACAGATGCCAGAAGAGTCTGTATTTGATTTTGAAGATGATTTCAGTTTAGCAGTATATATTTAAATCAAGATGTTCGAATAAATTGAGAAGATTAGAAGCTGAGGGCACCAAACAGATAGGAGATTAAAGGGAAACCTGATTCTTTGACTGTGACACTGAGGGGACTGATCGATGATGCTGTCAAGGTTTGAAGTTCTTACTTCTTAAATAAGGAGTTACATGGAAATTCATAATATTGGGTTAAACAGGTTAAACAGAACTCTTGCTTTGGACGGATACTGCAGAACAAATTATTCATCATTTGGAAGTTTTTTTCTTTTTGTCCTCGTGTCACCCTTCCTGAAACCATAGGCACAGAAACATTTACCAAAAGGAGACTTTAGTGTAATGAAACACCCAGTAACACACCACACGGGTCAAATCTGTGCAGATTTGTTTTATAAACCACTCCGTTTGATGACAAATGCACTTGTAGCTTAAAATGAATCCAGGTACTGAATATACAGATAGTAAAGTATTACAGTGTTACCTCAGACACACAGCTAATACTACTGACGTGATTTCTCTGCATCCTTAGATTTGACAGCAAGAGCTCAAACTGGCCCATTAACTTCCTGGGTGGCTGTAGCTCAGGAGGTAGAGCAGGTCCTCTACTAATCACGAGGTTCACCGTTTGCTCCCTGCCTGCTGTAATCTTCATTGGGCAAGATACTAACCCCAAATTGCTCTCCAGTGCATCCATTGGCATGTGAACATTAAATAAAAAGCACATAAGCATAAAAAACGTGCTGGAGCACGAGGTATAAAACGAGTCCCTTTACCATCCTGCACAGCTTTCACTCCTGGATCAGGCCATGAAGCTCTCCCTGCTGCTACCTTCTGTTGAATCATAGTTTCTTTGTTTCCTCATTTAGAAACATCAGGACCTGTCTCTGCTTCAGCACTTAAACCGATGCATTTAAGAAGCACTCCCCTTTAGCAAACCATGGTATGTGTAAATGTTCGACATGTGCAAAGGAAGTGTTGCTTTTGTTACAGCAGAGATTGTTAGCTTTGGCTGGTACAGTCCAAGCAAACTTTTAAACATTTCTCTCTCTGTCTCTCACACTAATCTCTCCTCTGGAGCAATAAAAATGTATTTTAGGCATAAACTTTAATTTTACTGCAGGAGGTGAGTGAGTAAGATAGATCATTAACTCAATTCAATTTTATTTACACAGCGCCAAATCACAACAACAGTCACCTCAAGGTGCTTTATACTGTACAGTAGACCCTACAATAATACATACAGAGAAAAACCCAACAATCATATGACCCCCTATGAGCAGCACTTTGGTGACAGTGGGAAGGAAAAACTCCCTTTTAACAGGAAGAAACCTCCAGCAGAACCAGGCTCAGGGAGGGGCGGGGCCTGCTGCGATTGGTTGGGGTGAGAGAAGGAGGACAGGATAAAGACATGCTGTGGAAGAGAGACAGAGGTTAATAACAGATATGATGCAGTGCAGAGAGGTCTGTTAACACAAGAACTTGTATATAAGGAGCAGGCTTTTGAATTCAGTTCTGGATTTAACAGGAAGTCCATGAAGGAGAAATCTGCTCTCCTTCTCAGCACAGACGAGACACACAGTGGCCACAGCCTGATCATCCGACTGCATTCGATTAGACTTGATCTGTGACTGTTACTGGGTCGGACGTGGTAGCGCAGTAGTGACATGAGGCAGATGCTGTGTGACTGATGGAAAAGAGTGCATGCTTGAAGGAAGCGCTTGACTTAAGCAAAACATTTTAAATAAATGATCCTAATTGTAAAGACAGGCGGGAGACAACAACATGTGGACTGGTTGGGAATAAACCAGACACTGAGACTGTGGATCATCAGAGTAGCATAGGCTCAGTGTCTTTTTGCCCAACAGCAGATTGACCAAATCTTTGGCTTCTGTAACCAGATTAGTTCTTTGAATTCAGCATTTCAGTATGAGAAACACACTGATGGGCTACATCTCTTTCATAAATGTATCTGATTTTTTTCAAAACAATGGAGATTTCTCTCTTGTGCGCTCACAATCCTCTTTAGTAACTAAGCACCATGTCCTCATCACATGGACACACGGTGGGTTTGCACAGCGTGTATGTTGGAGTTCATCCTCAGTTACTAAAAGCCTGACAGCCTTCACCGGTCCTGCCTCTGAGGAGGATTCAACCAGTGAGGGACAACGGTGTGATCATACAGACTCGTTTGCTGCTCGTCTGCTGTGGTGGAAGAAGCGTGTGCAGCATCGAATGTATGTTTTTTCCTCGATTCTGAAATGGGACACATCTCCCAGCTCTCCTTAGCCGCACCGCTCCACTGGCTTCTGTGTCTTGAAGCTGTGTCAGATGGATAGCAGAGGTGTTTTTGAAGTGGGCGGACAAGCTGTGGATAAGTGCACACGACAGCTGGGACATGTTAAAATGGCAGAATTCATTTTTGCAGTAGAAGCGAGCTTCTCCTGTTTGTTTCCCTCCACTGTCAACGTCTGTCTTCAGTTTGTTTTGGTAGTTCTGCTGATACGATTTCTTGGTCTCACTGGTTCCAAAAAACCTGTTGACATGAAAACTGGCCCCTAACCCTAACAGCTCCATTTTCAGACTTGTCATGCGTTTGTGTCAGTGCACCAGTCCTGCTCTCTTCTTGTGAAGATACCTCCACTTGGGGCAGCCACTGGCTCCCAAACCAGAGCGGCCATCCCAGTACAAGCTGGAGGTCATATCTTGATGAAACCAACAGAACTGCATCATCTGGGAAAAGCAGAGACGAGACAAACCCCCCCCCCCAGCCTCACCCCGAGGTTTGCCTACCCAACAGACTCTTCTCTTCAGCACCTTTGCACCCCTCACTGTCGCTGGCCACGTCCCTACTGATGATGCACAACGAGACAGCAAGTCCCAATGTGTAGCACTTTCCCCGCCCTGCCCCACGACTCCAAACAGCATAGTTATTCTGAACAGCTGTTTGGGGTGTAACTACTAATAGCCAGAACCTGTTTCCCCGTCTGATGGAGCACTGAGGAAAACTCTGATCTACAGGCTTCATGCTTCTCTCACCCCAACCGGTCGCAGCAGATGGCCCCGCCCCTCCCTGAGCCTGGTTCTGCCGGAGGTTTCTTCCTGTTAAAAGGGAGTTTTTCCTTCCCACTGTTGCCAAAGTGCTTGCTCATAGGGGGTCATATGATTGTTGGGTTTTTCTCTGTATCTATGAAGCGCCTTGAGGCGACTTATGTTGTGATTTGGCGCTATATAAATAAAATTGAATTGAATTGAATTGGGGACACAAGTAAACCTCACCTGTCCATTTCTTCTTCATGAAACTGGTCCCACAACCTGAGCTGTACACGTATCTCTCACCCTCACACGCTCTGGGTCCTTCCCAGCAAACAGATGACATTCAGCATCACCTGAAGCCAGTTTAAGCAGCCAGTGATTGGATCACCATGATCTCTGTCCCCAGTGAACCAACAGACGTATCCAGGAGAGAAAATGGGACAAGCAGTGAGATCTGCCCTTCCTGTACTTGTGCCCATAGTTATGTGTGCTGTCATTAGCTTTATTATTATAGCTTCAGTTTAGGTTCAGTCTCCTGATGAGATGTTTTAGCTTGTCCAGAGAAACATGATTGCACTGTAGCTCAGTGAATGCAAATCTTAGTTAAGCTGGTATTGTACTGCAACTGAGTGAAGTAAGAGGCCGGGTGAGAAGCAACATCAGCTGACCAAGTCTCATAGTCACTGAATCAGCTGCTCCCTGAATTCACCTGCACAGCAGGACAGGTGACACGAGTTCTTTGACATTTCAGAGCCAGTTTTGGACGGTGTTTTAGGAAGTAGGAAGCAACAACTCTGTATGAGTGCGACGTACACGATGGCCTTGACATAACAGCAGCAGTCACTGCTCTTTCCTCTGTTTATTGTTACTGTCTGTAAAAAGGGAGGAAAGTGCAATAGTCTGTTCTTCTGCACACCAGATGCTCTTCATTCCTTCCCCTTTAATTCACATTTTCATAATGTGATCTTTTTTCTTTGTAAAAACGAAGAGGACAAGATGTATTCTTGTATATAGAGTTTACACAGTGTTTACTGGTTAAATGTATTTATTGGAAATGACAGGGATGCTTTTTTCCTCCACACATGTGAAAGTGCCAATGATGAAACGATGGCTTTAGGTTTGAATGCCGTAACATGGACTAAGGCTGTTTTCTGAATTTTATTTTTAAGAATCTCAGGATTGGGAACAAACTAGCACTTTCAACAATGTATGAGCTCAGACATGAATCCATGTTTTAGGTGCAACTGTGTGGGTTTTTTCTAAGCTGAACACAAACACACTCCGGCTGTTGGTGTTAGAAGTAAAGAACAAGTCGCCTCCTGTGGTTCTTGTTACTGCGCTGATTTTGATCCTTTTTCACGCCTTCCCAATCTTTTGTTTTGGTTTGTTAAATCCTTTCTTATTTAATGTGCCCTCTCTCCTTTGAGTTGTTGGTTATCACTTACTGATTAAAGAATTATACTGATAAATCTCAGTGTCGTGATTACTGCACAGCCCATTGAGACAACTGATTTGTGATTTACTCAAAATCCGGAAAGCGACTGCGTTCAGACGGTGATGATCAGCTAATTAATGAGAAAACATTCAGGTTAAAAAACTAGGAGCATGCTTGAACCATGCATACAGATGTGCACAGACCACAACTTTCCACAGAGATTAAACTCCATGTTATGATACTGCACAGCTGCGAGTGTGAATGTGGAAGTTTGTCATAGATTTAAAAAAGACTAATTAAATGATGCACAACTGTGTCTGACTTTATGTGCAATGTGTTCTCTTCAGTGATCCACGCGTGTCAGTAGAGCCTAAATGATCACGTCACCCTTAAAACGAATGCTGGGAGATGTGAAGGTCGCGCCCAGGCGGGGAAACAGCGACGCCTAACGGTGACGCACAGCAAACAAGAAGGACGTGAAGGAATTTCCGCTGACGTCACCGCGTATGGCCATATCAGGGCTGCAGCTGTCCGAGAGCAACAATAACAAGCGCTACTCCGCAGCCTGAGCGCAGCTTTAACGGCGCTGACAGCACCGAATACCGTCGAAATGCTCAAAATGCAGCTTTCGAATTAACTCTGCCGTTTGTTTCTTTGTCCTCCGAGCTGAACTCCGGCTGTCGTTCACGCTGACGCCGCCGAACACAGACTCGGGCGCAGGGGGAGCTTTGCAATTTGCGGCTGCATCTGGGTCAGTGGGCCCGACGTTAACCGCACCAGAGGTTTGCTTATCCCCGTGGACCTGTCAGCTGTTCGTACACGCACCATATCGCCGTTATAAACCGTGGCAACATGGAGGCTAACGGTGGAGGACAGGACCGGGATTCCGAGCTCTCCTGTCGAAACGGTACTCAGAATGGCGAGTCGTCCTCCACCGTGGCCGCTCACTCCAACGGACTTATCTCGGTAACCAACAATGGCAACGCTGTCAGCAACAACAACGGAGTGGCAGCCCAGCCCGCCTCCAACAACAACAACAGCAGCAGCGCGGCGGATGGCGGGTCGGGTGTCAAGAAGAAGAAGCGCCTGTCTCAGTCCGAGGAGGATGTCATCAGGCTCATAGGACAACATCTGAACGATTTAGGTCTCAAGTAAGTGAGCCAGCTCAGGTAGCTAGTGTTGTTATCAGCATAGCCAGCCGCGGTGATGGCAGGTCACCGTGAAGATGCTGAGGATGCATCCTTCCTCACGCGTTTATCTGCAGGTGCAGAGCGATAGAGGAGTAGGCCCGCTCAGGGCAAAGTGTCACATACACGCTAATAAACTGTATCCGACCCACGGTATCCGGACCTGTGTATCACCATACGCTGCAAATCTTATAAGATAAGATAACCTTTATTAGTCCCACACGTGGGAAATTTGTTTTGTCACAGCAGGAAGTGGACAGTGCAAAAGTTATGAGGCAAAAATTAGAATACAATAAGAATAAATACAGTACACAACTGTACAGAATAGAATAAAATAAAATACTATATACAGTAGAATAAAATAAAATAAATATACAATAAGATAAAAATAGAATACAAATTCTATATACAACTGAGTAAAAATACAACGATGACAGAAAGGATTATTGCACTTAGTATTATTGCACATGTATGGATGTGTGTGCTTGATCAGTTGATTGATTATATGAGGTGTTTTAAGCAAATCTCCAACCATGAGCTGTCAGAACGTGATCGCACAACTCAAGGCAATTTAAATCTGAAAATCCTGCACAGATGTCATGCGTGGGGACTTTCCTGGGTTAGAGTGGGTCTTTGATAGCTGGCTACACGTTGTGTTTACGTGTAGTAACAGTAAGGACTCTGTGATAAGTGACACACATCTCTGCATTTTAATGCTTGTTACGTTTTTATATGAAGGATGGACCTTAATCTTATTATAGTCCAGCTTTTTATTTCACCCATGACACAACTTTGCAGTCAGTGTGTTGATAATTCTCACAGGTGAGTGCTGATGCTTCGCCATGCTCCGTAGTCATAACGTGGATGTTTCTTTTCGCTGTTCATAGCCAGACGGTGGACCTCCTGATGCAGGAGTCTGGCTGCAGACTGGAACACCCCTCTGCCACCAAGTTTCGCAATCACGTCATTGAAGGAGAGTGGGACAAGGTGCAACCAAGTTCTCCGAACTGCATATTAAATCTTTAGGAGGCTGTTACAGTAGTCACCGTAGTAGTAAAGGTTTGAGTGTGAGCTCTTTGCTGGTCTGTTAATGAGTTTGTATTTCTCCTTTTCATACAGGCTGAGAGTGACCTGAATGAGCTGAAGGCACTGATGCATTCTCCTAGTGCTATAGTGGTGAGTGGACCAAACCTCAGACAACATCAGTTCACCATGAAGTCTGCAGTCTGAACACTGAGCCAGAATCAGACTTAGAATAAAGCCTCTTTCCTCGAGCTCAGACTGTACATTGATGGCATATCGTACAGGTACACTTATAAACAGAACTGCAACCATCACACCTTCTATGCTGTTCTAAAGTAAACATGGCTGCCTGCAAGTTTGGCTAGCTAGGTTTGCTTACAGACAGACGAATGGTGCACCGCTAATCTTACCCAAAGCACTTCAGCAATGATCATTGGTTTGTTTGGGGTTTGTTTACTGCATCCACTGAGATTACACAGAGCAGTTTGAGATGAAATGATGAAAGACAGTTTACTGCACTTTTATTTTAGAAGTTCTTCCAAAGGAGTGCTAACTAACCGCTACGTGCAAACTAAACCAAATGAAAAACAAGTGTGACCTTTAACCTTTTAATTTAATAAACAAGAGAAACTAGAAAAACCAATGACCCCTGCTTCAGTGCTGTTTACAAATGGACAAGACCATTAACATTACTGTACACCAAACTCGTAAAGGCACAGATCACAGCAAACCTGACACACTGCTTCACAATATGGCCACTGTAGTGACAGTTAGCCAGCACCCTAATGTCCGAGACCAGGAGCCTCAGACATTAGCCTGGTCGGCTGGACGTCTTTGGAGAAGCTGCACATTTTTGACTCTAAACTGTGTTTGCATGTTTTTCAGAGCTCCCACATGTCCACTCATTCTACACCACAGTGATTGAATAACAGATGAACAGCTAAATTACACTATCAGCACTATAAATATCTGTTTGTTTTTACACCATGACTGTAAACAATACCAAAAGAAAAATCTATAAATAAACAGATAAATAAAACATGTCTGTGAATGAACACAAAGCTAGTTTTCTGATCACAGGGCAGTGGTGCAGGTGAGGTTTTACACATTTATTTCTCACAGAGTCGTGCTGACAGATCAGTTACTACATTTCTTTATCGTGTAGCTGAGATCCTTGAAATCGCACTTCTGTTCTTTGTAATCGGATTAAATGTGTAGTTAAACTACTTTAAACAGAACAGTGACGTTCACTCGTCCAGCCCAGATCAAAGTGACTGTATCACACTGACATGCTGGACGCAGCATGAACAGCCATTGTTAGTCTGGTTGGTAACTGCATTTTCATCTTGATGTTTAAAGTTCCTTTAAAAGAGCCAGACGTGAGACGTGAAGCTCAGTAGCAACAGATTCGTGTTGTTACATGTCGGCTGATCCGTGGTGATCATTTAAATCCTTGTTTTTGTTTTTGCTCCCCGACAGCGGATGAAGTTCCTACTCCTGCAGCAGAAATATCTGGAATATCTGGAGGACGGGAAGGTGCTGGAGGCCCTGCAGGTCCTCAGAGCCGAACTCACCCCTCTCAAATATAACACGGAGCGCATCCACATCCTGAGCGGGTCAGTTCACAGCACACGAAGAAGCTGAGTGTGGTTCTGAGATGATGATGGAGAAATATAGCGTGCTGGGTATTTGCGTCACAATGATGGATGACAGATGTGTAGTTTGTTAAAAGCACGATGCCTTGAAAACATTTCGAGATACTGGCAGCTGTAAAGATGCTGAGATGCATGAACAATTCAAACAGGAATTAGCCTTACAATAAAACGTCCATCTACGTATGTGCTCCCTGTAAAAGCTGACGTGGGTGTTTCTGATAGTAGCTGGCTTTGTGTTTGTAGGTACCTGATGTGCAGTCATGCAGAGGACCTGCGAGCCAAAGCTGAGTGGGAGGGCAAAGGCACAGCATCGCGCACCAAACTGCTGGACAAACTCCAAAGTGAGTGCAGTGACTCACACGGTCACATGTCAGTGTGTACACTGGCTGACAAGCAAAGGAGTAACTCCTATACGCAGTACCCACTCTGAAATTCTCTTACTGGTTCCCAGTTGACATTAGCATCTATTTCCTGACCAGTTATTATTCGTCCCTGGAAGGAGCCTTTTTTTCCAAATAGCAACATATTCTGGATATAAAATTTCAAATGAGTAATAACGATCTTTGTATGCAGGTGTGATCACAAGTGCTTTGAAAATCACCAAAAAACCCACCTGACATAAATTTGGCTGATCTTACATTAAAGATGCACAACAACCGTCGCCTCAAGGTGCTTTATATTGTAAGGTAGACCCTACAGTCACATGACCCTATGAGCAGCACTTTGGTGACAGTGGGAAGGAAACTCTGCACGAACGCTGCACTGAGGTCTAGCAGGACAAGCACAGAGATGAGTCCACTGTCAGAGGCCATAAGAAGATCATTTGTAACCTTCACTAAAGCTGTTTCTGTGCTGTGATGAGCTCTGAAACCTGACTGAAACTCTTCAAATAAGCCTCTGCAGATGATCTGTTAGCTGTTTGACAACTACTCTTTCAAGGATGTTTGATATAAAGGAAGGTTGGAGATTGGCCTATAATTAGCTAAGACTGCTGGGTCTAGAGATGCTTTTTGAGTAAAGGTTTAACTACAGCCAGCTTGAAGGCCTGTGGTACATAGCCGATCATTAGAGATAGGTTGATCATATTTAAGATCAAAGAATTAATTAATGGCAGGACTTCTTTGAGCAGTTTTGTAGGAATGGGGTCTAAAAGACACGTTGATGGTTTGGAGGAAGTAATTATTATAATAATAATAATGGATTGGATTTATATAGCGCTTTTCAAGGCACCCAAAGCGCTTTACAATGCCACTATTCATTCACTCTCACATTCACACACTGGTGAAGTTATTGAAGTTAACTCAGAAAGATCAATTGGAGAAAAAGAGTCTAACTTAACATCAATGGTACTAAGAGTAGCTGTAGATAATATTACATCTGTGGGATGATTACTGGTCATTTTTTCTCTAATGATAAAAACTTTATTTGTGAAGAAGTTCATGAAGTCATTACTAGTTAAGGTTAAAGGGATGGTTGGCTCAACAGAGCTCTGACTGTTTGTCAGCCTGGCTACAGAGCTGAAGAGAAACCTGGGGTTGTTCTTATTTTCTTCAATCAGTGATGAATAGTAAGACGTTCTGGCTTTGCGGAGGGCTTTCTTATAAAGCAGCAAACTATTTCTCCAGGCTAAATAATGATCCTCTAAATTTGTGACACGCCATTTCCTCTCCAGCTTACGAGTCATCTGCTTTAGACTACGTGTTTGAGAATTATACCACGGAGTCAGGTACTTCTGATTAGAGACCTTAGTTTTCACAGGAGCTACAGTATCCAGAGTCGTACGTAGTGAGGAGGTGAAATTATTAACAAGATGATCGACCTCTGTTGGAGCAGCGTTCAGATAGCTGCTCTGCTCTATGTTGGTACAGGGCACTGAAGATGATCTATGCTCTAAATTAATTCTGTGTGTGTGTGTGTGTGTGTGTGTGTGTGTGTGTGTGTGTGTGTGTGTGTGTGTGTGTGTGTGTGTGTGTGTGTGTGTGTGTGTGTGTGTGTGTGTGTGTGTGTGTGTGTGTGTGTGTGTGTGTGTGTGTGTGTGTGTGTGTGTGTGTACAGCTTACCTGCCTCCGTCAGTGATGCTGCCTCCCCGTCGTCTGCAGACTCTCTTGAAGCAGGCTGTGGAGCTCCAGAGGGAGCGCTGCCTCTACCACAACACCAAACTGGACAGTGGTCTGGACTCTGTGTCTCTGCTGCTGGACCACTCCTGCAGCCGGTCAGTAAACACACACGCTGTTAAATACTGAGCTCCACATCAACTGATTGTGCTTCTTTCTGCTGCCCTGCAGGAGGAAACATTTAGTTTAGTGAACAGTCGGTAATCTAGACGATAAGAATGTCATCTGCATGTTTCCTTTATGCACAAGTCTGAGGCATGTTGGGCAAACCTGTGTGTCTGCTCATGTTTCTGATTAGTGTGTGCGTGTGTGTGTGTGTGTGTGTGTTGTTGTGTGCGCGTGTGTGCGCGTGTGTGTGTGCGTGTGTGTGCGTGTGTGTGCGTGTGTGTGCGTGTGTGTGCGTGTGTGTGCGCGTGTGTGTGTGTGTGTGTGTGTGTAAAGGAAACAGTTCCCCTGCTACACACAGCAGATTCTCACAGAACACTGCAATGAAGTCTGGTTCTGCAAGTTCTCCAACGATGGCACAAAACTGGCAACTGGCTCCAAAGACACCACAGTCATTGTGTGGCAAGTCGACATGGTAACCAGTCATTTGCTTATCAAGAGTTACACTTCAGAATAGCAACAATCAGTCAGTGAGTTATTACAACGGCTGTAGTAACTGGAACATGGATGTTTGTGTGTTGGGTCACAGGACATCCAGCAGCTGAAGTTGATGAAGACTCTTGAAGGTCATGCTTATGGTGTTTCCTACCTGGCATGGAGCCCTGATGATGCTTATCTGATAGCCTGCGGCCCTGACGACTGCTCCGAGCTGTGGCTGTGGAATGTGCAGGTACGGAAAGGAAGTACTGTCCATATAGCAAGGAGATGAGCATGTCCAGGAGGATGGCGAGGGCCTTTCTTTGGTCGGTCTGTTTTCACCGTGTGGGTTTACTCTGCGATTCCTCCAGCGTTCCAAACATGCTCAGCAGTGGTAGGCTCCATTCTCCCCCTGATCCTAAGGTGGATAAGTGGCCAAGGGGGAGCATGAATGGCTCAAAGCATTAACCAGCTGGGTCTCTGTGGTAGAGTGGCCAGATGGAAACCACTCCCCTGTAAATCTGGAGTTTGCTAAAAGTCACCTGAAGGACTCTCAGACCACGAGAAACAAAATTCTTTGGTCTGATGAAACACAGACTGAACTCTTTGAGCTGAATGAGTCACGTCTGAGGGAAACCAAGTGTTGCTCACCCGGCCAATCCCCCTGCAGTGAAGCATGGCAGTAGCACTGTCACGCTGTGGGGACACTTTCTGTGAGACTCGACTGGTCAGGGGAGAGGCAAAGATCAGTGCACCGGTGTGCAGAGACGTCCTTGATAATAAGCTCTGGACCTCGGACCGAGACAGTGACCCTAAGACGCCAGACTGAACATCTCTGGAGAGAGATCTGAAAATGGCCGTGCACTGACGCTCGCCATTAACCTGATGAAGTTTGAGGTTCTGCAAAGAAGACAGGCTGAGACTACCAAACATAGGTGTGCCAAGCTTATAGCATCATGTTCAATAAGACTGTATTAGCTGGGAAACAAAATATTGAGCAAAAGCTCTAAAATACACCTTACCTTTATTATTTGTAAAGAAATCATACTGCGTTCATGTGTTCCCCATCTTCTCCTGGACAAGGGTTAATGAAAGTTTGTCCAGGACACTGTGAGTGCCAACGTCTTTATGGCTTAGTACAGCGGTCTCCAACCTTTGTTGCGCCACCGACCGGTTTATGCCCGACAATATTTTCACGGACCGGCCGTTAAGGTGTCGCGGATAAATACAACAAAATAAAACCAGTACTGGTACCGAAAAAAAGAAGATTTATTCATAACACACGTGAAAAGACCCAGGAACACCGAGTAAACGATAAAACGATAACAAAATAACGCTGGAAACCGATAAAAACCCTGAAAACCAGACATTTCACAGCTGAGCCTCAGCTCTCGCGCCCCGGTACCAAACGACTCACGGACCGGTCCGAGGCCCCCCATCATTGTGACTCGAGTACAAATCTCATACTTGGAAATATTTGTACATCTGACAATTCAGGTGAGCGCTGAATAGCGACGTTCCAACTGTGTTCAGCGTGTGCACAGTCTGTGTTCATGTAGCAGCAGTACGATGAGTGCAGCTGATCAGATCAAAGCTTGCATGCAGCAGTGTGGACACGAAGATGAAGATTGGGTTTGAGCATCGTCATCGCATCATGACATAATTGATGAAGCAACCTGCTGAATAATGAGTCCAGCTTTTCGATAGTTTGACCTCCCATAAAAGTGCTGCGCAGCAACCAGTGCAGGGAACATGAGCTCGGCTCTTTAAATCTGTTAATGATGTTGTATCTGAAGCTGAAGAAACCCTGAGTCCTTCTGGTTTTTATGTTCAGAGATCACGCTCTCGCTGTAAAACGGTTTCCTCGTGCAGTCCATCTGAGCGCAGCTGTTGCCAGTTTACCGAGCTACCTGGAATATTTCTGCTCTAAAGGGTTAAAGATGATGAGAGTCTCAACATCAATAAATTGCCTGCACTTGTGAACAGTGCTCCAAGCTGACTGTGCACAGTAGATTTGTTAGAGTCGCTGCCTACAAGAAACCTGGCTGACATGAGAGATGCGTTTATGCACCGACGAGCTGGAGAGCGAGTGAGAGTTGGCTGGGTTGTTAACTGATTATCAGTGCGTCCTGAAACGAGTCCTGCTCCACACCAGCTGCTTTGTTCGTGTGAAACTGGACCTGCAGACGTTCCTTTTCAATGTGACCTTTTCATAGACCAATCAGAGAAAACTGATCTCTGTGTGTTTAGTATGTTTGGTGTCTGATCTGTTCTGTGTGCTCTGGGCTCTACTGTACAGACGGGGGAGTTGCGAACAAAGATGAGTCAGTCCCACGAGGATAGCCTAACCAGCGTGGCCTGGAACCCAGATGGCAAACGCTTTGTCACCGGCGGCCAGAGGGGCCAGTTCTACCAGTGTGTGAGTATCCTCGCTGCATGGGCACTGTGTCCACAGGCTCCAACACAGCCTTACAGGCAGGAAACATTGTCTCCATGTCGTAGGAGAACAGCCAGACTGATTCAAACATGTGGAAAAACCAAGACAGGAAGCTTCTCTGAATGCACATCACACGGAGCCTTACTTTCCTTAGAAGGGACGCTGCAGTTTAACATGGTGGAAAACATGAAGCTGATGCAACGCTTATAGCTGTTGCTAATTTTCAACCACTGTCCCTTGTTGGGCTACAATCACACATCAGACGTTTTAGAATAAAACATACATTTTCATCCAAAATACATCATAAATACAACTACAAGTAATAGATGATAACTTTAAAAAGACAACAAACAAAAAACAAACAAACAACAACAACATTAATTAAAAGGAAGACAGCTCTGATTTCCCTTTAACCAAACTTTGACCTTTAACCTCCTAGGACCTGCGTCCACGTATGTGGACATCACATGTTGGGTTATTTAGACCAAAATACTCAATTGTGCTCTACAAGGGCCTGATATCCACTTACGAGGACATTATGCTGCTACTGTCCTATTGAAAGTTTAAACAAATATCCTCATTTGTGGCTCTGATTTTTCTTAGAAACAAAAATAAGGTAAAAAAAATCTGTTAATTCTTTGTTTTTACATTCATCAGGTCCCAATCAGCCCGAATATCAAAGAGAAATTAAAAATGCTGCCGTGGAAGAGTTCAGGTCTCAGGAGGTTAAAGTAAAGAGACTGATGTCAGTTGGAAGTCTGTTCCAACACAAGCTTATTAACACAATTCAATTTCAGTCCAATTCAACTTTATTTACACAGCGCCAAATCACAACAAGTCGCCTCAAGGCGCTTTATATTGTAAGGTCGACCCCACAATAATACATACAGAGAAAAACCCAACAATCATATGAGCCCCTATGAGCAGCACTTTGGCGACAGTGGGAAGGAAAAACTCCCTTTTAACAGGAAGAAACCTCCAGCAGAACCAGGCTCAGGGAGGGGCGGGGCCATCTGCTGTGATTGGTTGGGGTGAGAGAAGGAAGACAGGATAAAGACATGCTGTGGAAGAGAGACAGAGGTTAATAACAGATATGATTCAATGCAGAGAGGTCTGTTAACACATAGTGAGTGAGAAAGGTGACTGGAAAGGAAAAACTCAATGCATCATGGGAATCCCCCGGCAGCCTACGTCTATTGCAGCAACACACGTACAGCTACAGAGGGCGGAGCCTTACAAACACTAGACATAATGTAAACTATGAATTCTTGGAAAATCTGGTGTTTTAATGGTGTGGCCAGTTTTTATATAAATGATGTATGTTACAAACCACACATGTTTTTTGCAGTGAGACATCACTGACATCATTGTCCTGATACGCACAGATCATATGTAGTGAGCTGAGAACAAGACTTCACAAGACATCATTAGAATAAAGTGTAACTTAAAAATATGCCGACGAGTCAGAGCATGTCTGTTTAGTTTGTATACGTCTGCTGCGTTCATGAAAACATCCGTCTCGTTATCGTTGTCACTGTGAGAGCTCAGACTCTCCTCTTATTGAAGGTTTCAAGAACAACAACAAAAACAAACTGCATGTCAAACAGGAAAGCTTTAAATTTATTGAATTCATGTAGTAGCCTGAACCATTTTTTATAGTCATCTAATGTCCTAATGTTTAAAACAGCCTCGTACAGCTGGAGAGCACTTTAAGAAGGACAGTATGTGACAGTCTGGCCTCTTGTACAAACATAGACCTGATGACTCAAGACTTTTGCACAAACTAAGAGTTTAAAGAAATCTAGAGAATAAATCGAATCCTGAAGTCTGAACTGTCTGTTATTCAGCACCGTCCTGCGACCACGTCTCACATCATCATCAGTGGTTGTCATGTTGTTGTGATTTACTGTCCTCACAGTTTCTCAGCGTGATGACAGAATCGTTTCAGTGTAAAGAAACTGCACCTGTCTGTCTGCAGTTATAGTTTTCTCCACATTGCTGCCTACTCTTTCTCATTATGACCTTACAGCATGATTAACATAAACACGCATCAATTTCCAGTGTCTGCCACTTTATTAGGCACAGCTGTTTCTCTCCTCCTTCCCCGACAGCGAGCTACAGTCCACAGGTAGCATCCATCCCACTGCAAACCCTCCAGGAGCTGCACATTCTAGTTTTTATTATTATTGAAAAGGGACCACAAATTAAAAACATCCAACGAATCTGGGTGAGCGCTTGTGTCTCAGCTCATTGCTAAATATTTAGTGCAAAACCTCAGAAATATTTTTTAGCATTTTGCTGAATCTGTGATGCTCAAAATTAATTCAGTGTTAAAGTGAAAAGAAGGTTGCACCTGGTCCCACATAAAACTGTCCGGTGAGTGTTTCTGGACTGATAACAATCATTTCCAGGCTGACGTCCTCCTGCTTTTGCTTTGTTTCTGGTGAACTCCCAGGACTTGGATGGAAACCTCCTGGACTCCTGGGAGGGAGTTCGGGTGCAGTGCCTGTGGTGTCTCAGTGACGGCCGCACAGTCCTCGCATCTGACACCCACCAACGCATCCGAGGATACAATTTTGAGGACCTGACAGACAGAAACATGTACGTCATCAGAGTAACTGAAGTACTAATTAGTCATTACTTTAATAGTAAATGTATCTGTTCTGTCTTTCTGGAGACGTCTCTGCAACTGTTTTAAGGATCTGAGAAACTACTGAACACTTCAGTCCCAAAACACTGGTTGTAGAGATGTTTGCTGTCTACAGTCTGGAATACATCGATCTATTGGATCAGTTCACAAACGAGCAAGAGCAGAATGTCCTGTATGAGATGAGATTTAACAGCCACAGATATTCACTGCAAGTGTCTTAATGAATGTCAATAACGTCTCGTGATGAACTCAGCCAACAAAGGTCATGTTTGGCCTTATATCTGTGCGTCCATCAGTAGGTGTGTCAGCTGATACGTTTCTTACCAGTACCAGGTCCTACTACTTTAAGTATTAGACAATGTTAACCTTAAATAATCTTAATAAATAAGAAGAAATACTGAGTCCATCTTAGGAATCCCCAGCAGCCTACGTCTATTGCAGCATAACTAAGGGAGGATTCAGGGTCACCTGGTCCAGCCCTAACTATATGCTTTAGCAAAAAGGAAAGTTTGAAGCCTAATCTTGAAAGTAGAGATAGTGTCTGTCTCCTGAATCCAAACTGGAAGCTGGTTCCACAGAAGAGGGGCCTGAAAACTGAAGGCTCTGCCTCCCATTCTACTTTTAAATACTCTAGGAACAACAAGTAGGCCTGCAGAGCGAGAGCGAAGTGCTCTAATAGGGTGATATGGTACTACAAGGTCATTAAGATAAGATGGGGCCTGATTATTTAAGACCTTGTATGTGAGGAGCAGGATTTTGAATCCTGGATTTAACAGGAAGCCAAAACAGGAGAAATCTGCTCTCTCTTTCTAGTCCCTGTCAGGACTCTTGCTGCAGCATTTTGGATCAGCTGAAGGCTTTTCAGGGAGTTTTTAGGACATCCTGATAATAATGAATTACAGTCGTCCAGCCTGGAAGTAATAAATGCATGAACTAGTTTTTCAGCGTCACTCTGAGACAGGATATTTCTAACTTTAGAGATGTTGCACAAATGGAAGAACGCAGTCTTACATATTTGTTTAATATGTGCGTTGAAGGACATGTCCTGGTCAAAAATGACTCCAAGGTTCCTCACAGTGTTACTGGAGGCCAAGGTAATGCCATCCAGAGTAAGAATCTGGTTAGATACCATATTTCTAAGCTTTTCAGGGCCGAGTACAATAACCTCAGTTTGATCTGAATTAAGAAGCAGAAAGTTAGCGGCCATCCAGGTCTTTATGTCTTTAAGACATTCCTGCAGTTTAACTCATTGGTGTGTGTTATCTGGCTTCATGGACAGATAGAGCTGGGTGTCATCTGCATAGCAGTGTAAATGTATGCTATGTCTTCTAATGATGCTGCCTAAGGGAAGCATGTATAATGTAAACAGAATTGGTCCTAGCACTGAACCCTGTGGAACTCCATAATTAACCTCAGTGTGTGAAGAGGACTCTCCATTTACATGCACAAACTGGACATTTCCAACCACTGTAGTGTAGCACCTTTAAATCATTATCTCTGTAATAAAATTTGTGGTCATCAGTATTGAACATGTTCACCTAACATGTGAAAGTTGGACTTATTAACTTCTGGTTGAAGACTGGATGGTGTCACAAATTAGCATCAGGATGGGCCGTAAAAACGCTGCCACATGCTGAGCCGTCTCCTGTGGTGATCAGTGAATTAGGGAGGAGCAGTCAGAAGCCTCATTTCTAAAATAAACATGTTTGTGTATGTTGTCCTTCCAGAGTGCAGGAGGACCATCCCATTATGTCTTTCACTGTTTCCAAAAATGGAAGGTTAGCTCTGCTCAATGTTGCTACTCAGGTGAGCTCCTGATTACTTCCTGACATTTTGTTTCTTTCATCAGCTGCTTCACATCAGCTTTGTCTTGATTGTTGAAATGTGCCTCTTATTTGCAGGGAGTGCACCTTTGGGACCTGCAGGACCGGGTGCTGGTGAGGAAGTACCAAGGTGTCACCCAGGGTTTTTACACCATCCATTCCTGCTTCGGGGGGCACAATGAAGACTTCATTGCCAGTGGTAGTGAAGGTAAGACCAAAGCATGTTTAGTTCTAAGGAAGAAGAAAGCAAAAAGTGTCCTCCACAAATGTTGCTCTGTAAAGAGACATTCATACAAATATTGAACCCAAACGTTGTTCTTGATGCTAAAAGAAGGTTTTGTGCTGGTCATTAGTGTGATCCAACAAACTGCTGACGAGCTCGTCTCTCTCTTGTCAGACCACAAAGTTTACATCTGGCACCGGCGCAGTGAGCTGCCCATCGCAGAGCTGACCGGTCACACACGCACAGTCAACTGTGTGAGCTGGAACCCCGTGGTGCCCGGTCTGCTGGCCAGCGCCTCAGACGATGGAACCATCCGAATCTGGGGACCTGCGCCCTTCCTGGATGTCCAGGATGCAGAGGGACTGAATGGTATGAAAGTGAAACGATTTTGAAAGGCTAAAGGTAAAGTTCAGTCTCCACCAGAAAAGAAAGAAATTAAATTCTGGTAAAATAAAGTTGATAAACTGTCCTTCTGTGGAAAATCAGTGATTGGCCCACAGCTGAAAGTCAGATCAGATCTGTTCCAATCAAAGGCCAAGTTTGAGCATCAGTGTTGTACTTTTATTCATTTGTATTCTTTAATGTCTGTGGTCAGGTACATTTGTCACATTTGAGATTAAAGCAAAAAAAAAAAAATCAAAATATTTAAATAAGAATTTTGAACAAAGATTTCTTTCTCCTCTCTCAAGGAGAACATGGGGCTTACAGGAACTGCATCTTGGTGTGGAAACTCTGGCTTTATTTATCATTAGTGAGGCAGTGAGCTGTGCTCCACACAGCAGCTCAGAGTCAGCAGATGTAGATGATGCAGGCGGTTCTGGAGTGAGCCGATCTGGGTGAGGGCACTCGCCCAGGTGTCTTCCTGCTCGCGCTGATACCTGAGTGACCTTGCAGGTCGGACCTTATCAGTCATACCTGTTACCAGCTGCCCTCTCGATCGTGGCTCTTGCTAATCTGGGTTGGTTTAAAGGCCTGTGCGATGGTACTCAGAAAGGCCAGAGCCTATTAGACTAATATGGGTTAATACTCAGAACATAATGTAATATAATTACATTAATATGTGTTTCTAGTCTTCTTGCCTAATGAAAGCACTTGTACAGGACTTTAATCTGTACCAGTTTAGCCCTTTATCTAGCTCACATACATGACCAGTAACTAACATTCTCAGGCGCTGTGAGGAGCTGTTGGTCAAGTGTTTGCTTGGTCAAAGTGACGCCCAGCAGCCTGTAATCACTGACGACGATGATGATGATGATGATGAGTAACGTGTGTTTCTTATCCTGCAGAGTGTTGCAGCATGGACAGCTGATGATCTGCCGCTAACACCCTGAAAGCATTGAGACTCTGTAGACACTTGAATGCATAAAGTGGGGACGTTTTTTAATTGGACAGCTGCATCTTGAAGGCGTGGCCTGTAGTGGGGCGCGCCTGGACGTCACAACACGAGCTGTCGAACTCGAGGCCGGGCTCCAGGACATCTGACCCACCTTCTCCTCCAATGTGGACCCGTTCCCTAGAACCACACAGGACCACCAGCCTCCTGCTTTATTATAAAGTCCATTATTTATTCCTGAGTAGTTCACTGAGTAGTGCTAGGCGCCCGGTGGAGGCTTCGTCTCTGAGCTTCTCACATGAAGAAACTCTGACCCGTCGCTGAACCTTTTCTGAGACTCTAGCTGGAGCGATGGTTGGTGGAAGTGAGACCCACTCGAAGAGAATCTTTTAACTGCTATAGTCTGTTTTTGGTTTTGTTCCTTACTTTTAAATGTGGAGTTTCATGGCTTGGCTCCGTTGTGCTTTCCTGCTTAAACCCAGAGACAGAATCGTGTCCCAGGAGCATGCTGCATAGGAATCTGCATAACTCGTGTTTTACACTCGCAGTGTTCAAGTGTGTCAAGTGCTTTGCTGTTTGTGAGGGCGTACAGCAGCTGATGTGTACAGCTGTGTCATCATACGTGGATTATGGGATGTTGTTTCCTCTGTTCAAGTGTGGAGTTTCCTTTAATTCATGTTTTCACTCTTTGCTCTTTGATTGTGTTTCAGCCTGTTTCCTTCCTCTGTACAAACAACAGTCATGTTGTGTGTCTGTGTGTGTCTGCTATCTGTTTCATCGTTTGTCATCTTTATCGATGCTGTTGGTTCTGAGTGGAGGTGTAGCATAGAGACAGTCTGATTTCTGACAGATGTGTTTACATGAGGCTGTCAGTGAACCTCTCCGTGAACAGTGTGTCAATAATAATAACACAATCGTCTAACAAACCCAGGCTGACTAAACTAAAACTGCTGGCACGTCGTTTTTGAACACACTGATTGCCGTGACCACCCGCAGGCTCGTTTCCTTGAACTGTTAGTGAGATCTGGGTTGTGCATCTCAGTTTGTTTTGGTCCATTGAGAGAATGTTTGTAGTAGAAAACAACTTTCCTGACTTCCTTCATTTACGAGTGGCTGTAGGTCAGGAGGTAGAGCCAGCTCGATGGTTCGAACCCTGGCTCCCCCAGTCTGCAAGCCAAACATCCTTGGGCGGGATACTAAACCCAGACTTCTCTCCTCTGATGCATTTAGATAGAAAGCACTTGAAGTATGGTGAATGTGTATAAAGCACTATATAAGAGTCAGTCCATTTATCATGGTGGACTGATGACTCAGAGGGTTTTTGAAGTTTGTAGCTGTGCACATCTACGTAAAGGCTCCTGTGACAATGACGTCGGTTTGATTCGAAGCAGCTCGAGGGTCACCTCCTCCCTCCAGTGTTTGTGGGATTACTCAGTGCGACCAGTAAAGACAGACACATAAAAACAGAACATCTCTTTGTTATTAATTCAGTTCATCATCTACTCTGGAATCTCACGCGAAGCCGCTGCATCTCTGCAGCTTAAAGGAATCTTTATTACTCCAAAAAGATTTGGGATCCACGTCATTTTGTAAATTACATTTTCTTAAGATAAAAAAGAAAACATTATCCTTAATGTTCGACACATCAGTAGGAAGCGAACAAAATGACAGAGCGTGTGACTTAATCTGAGTTTCCAAATGTTTCCTGTCTTGGGTCAAAGAGCCGTCTTCCTCCATGTGTGGTACACAGTTGTGTTATTCTGATATTTGTGTTTCGGGGTTTCGGTGCTTCTGGCTGAAATGAACAAACAACTGAAATTTGAATAATGCAGATCAGTTTTTATCCAAACAGCTTTTATACTCTCTGTAAGTCTATTCAGATTCTTTCCAGTTGTGAGCAACAGCTGGAAGACGGTGGGAACCCTGTTGTCTGTATCCATCAGCAGCTTCGCTCCTCCATCGCACACACAGACACACACAGTGCACAACAGCATCTCTCCCACAGCCCACACGTGGTGTTTGAGTTTCTGCTTCTGTGATCATTTCAGGCTTCTCTTCTTCAGTCAAGAAGCCAAAGTAGTAACTGTGTTTGCTTGCAGGCAGTTTTTGCCTGGAATTCAGTTTTAATGTGTTATTGCAAAAAGTGATTGTACTATTCAGTCTAGTTCTAGAATTATGTGTCCAGATTTTAAATAAAGCATTCGGGGTTTTAAAAAAAGGTTTTACGTGCAGCCTCCTTTGCATCGTTGTTCACAGAGTTTGTAATTAGGAAACGAGCGAGCGATGAAGTTTCAAGTGTTATTGTCATTTACCTGTAAAGGTGCAGAATGTCAGCTGTTCCTGATGGTTTGTGGGTAGAAACTGTCTCTGTGTCTGGATGCTCCTGAACCGCCACAGCAGGAGTGTGAAGAGGCTGTGCCTGGGATCAAACAGCCTCGTGCAGCGCTGTCTGCAGAGAACAGTCCCGGTGATGCGCTGTGCTGATCTCACCACCCTCTGCAGAGCTTTGCAGCGTTACAGCCGCCGTACCAGCCAGTCAGAATACTTGCAATGGTGCATCTGTAGAAGTTGGTAAGTATTCTGGGGTTCATGCCGAATCTTCTCAGGCGCCGCAGAAAGAAGAGCTGCTGTCTTGTTGCTTTTGTGATCACACCAACATGGTGTGACCAGCTCAGGTCAGGAAAAGAAACAAACTCTGCTGTCAGTGATTTCAGGTACTGCACAATTTTCAAACAAACAATACTTGCACTTCTTACATCGTACGTACCCTGTGCTTTCTGGGGTATGGGCCATACGTGGAGTGACTTAAAAATAGCTCACTTAAATGAAAGAGCAGAAAACGTGCATCCTTAGCTACCAGGCAGGAGCAAAAGAGCCAGACCACAGAGGAAGTTCACAGATGTACTGAAGGACAAGAGGATGCAGGTGGGTGGGATGAAGGTGGCTCCTAAAGGGAGCAGTTGAAAGTAGAAGGGAAAAAAGTACACTATGAATCCACATTTATTTTGATTACAGTTTTATTGGTTTTGCCTTCAATACAGTGGAGCACAATATCCATATGTGGTTTGGCACTGTGCAGGCATTCATGGCACTGAGAAAATACTTTTTGTTAGCCTGTTTTACATCTTCTGTTTTAGCCTCACTGCACTGGGTCCCTTCATTTTATTATTCTCTGTTTTTCAGTCTTCAAATCGTCTCCGAGCTCCTACATTTACACTCCCAGCCGCTCCGAACAGCTGACGTGCTGAGGACGCAGCTCAGAGGAGACAGAGACAAACATCTTCAACGAGCATTTTTAAGTCACTTCTTAAAACTCTTTTCAGTGGCGAATATATTTTTATTTTTTAAAGATCCTTGCTGCCCGCAGCCATACACTCGTCAAAGGACCTTTGACCTCTAAGTTTAATTCCTTTTATTTTATTTACACAGCGCCAGATCACAACAACAGTCACCTGAAGGTGCTTTATATTGTAAGGTCGACCCTACTATAACAGATACAGAGAACAACCCAACAATCATATGACCCCCTATGAACAAGCACTTTGGTGACAGTGGGAAGGAAAAACTCCCTTTTAACAGGAAGAAACCTCCAGCAGAACCAGACTCAGGGAGGGGCGGAGCCATCTGCTGTGATTGTTGTTGTTGCTGATAAAATTGAAGGTCAGATAGCAGCGAAGGGATAAAAGGGGCCACTGCAGCAGCCCCGCCCACCAGGTGATATGCCAGCAAGGCAAATATAATAGCCCTGCCCACAGTGACCTACGCCACCGCACCTCTCCATCAAGACTCTGCATGCGTGATATGTTATATGAGGGAGGTAGAGAACTAACCCTGGAAAGAGAGCCAGGAAGCAACTAGCTCAGCAGGCACCACACTCCACCACAAGGGGTGTGGGGCCCACCACACCATCACTCTGGAGCACCACGGAGTCCAGAGCAGCACAGAGAGTAGACTAGAGTCACAAGTCTCAACTGCACACTGTGTCACAACAGCAGACAGCCAGTACAGGGACAAGACAAACAGGTCTGGGTTGTTCCCTCACCTCGATGCCCCGCCCCACGGGCCTGTGGGAGACTTCCACAGATTTCTTCTTTTAGTTCAGCCACCGGCTGGCTAATAATCTGGATTTCATCCATTTTGAAATATAGCACTCGATTGGTTTAGAAGTTTACTGGGGAAAACAAGTAATTGATTTAGGCTGAATCATCCTTCTAATGATATATATCCCATGAGTGACATGCAGTAGTGTGAAAAAGTTTTCACCTGTCCTGATTTCCTGTTGTTTATTTTTTATGTTTGTCACACTAAAATGTTTCAAGAAAACATTTTTTATATTAGACAAAGATAACAAGAGTAAACACAAAATAAGGTGCAAACCTACATGTCCTACGTGAAAAGTGACTGCTCCTTAAACCTACTAACTGCTTGGGCGCCCTCAGCAGCAACAACTGCAATCCAGCGTTTGTGATCACTCCAATGAGTCTTTAAAGCGCTGTGGAGGACTTTGGGCCTACTTTGGAGAATTGGAGGGTTTTTAAGCATGAACCGCCTCTTTGAAGGTCACGCCACAGCACCTTTGGATCAGGCCACTCCAAAGTCTTGATTTCAATTTGTTTAAGCTATTCTTGGCTTGGATTTTTGTTCCCATTAATAATAAACACCTTAATTCAGAAACTGCATTTTGCGTTCACTTGCATTATCTTTGTCCAATATTTACATTTGTTCGATGATCCGAAACGTTTAAGTGTGACAAACATACAGAAAAATAGGAGATCAGGGAGGCGGCAAACACGTGTGAGCTCATCCTCTACAGCAGGGGTGTCAAACTCAAATACACAGTGAGCCAAAATTCAAAACTGGAACAAAGTCGCGGGCTAACGTTAATATTCATTGAAATATATTTATTCCTCCAGATATAAGAATGAATCTTATGGACTCAAACACGTTTTGCTGAAAAACTGAATATGGAACAAGCAAAGCTTAATACTAAACAAACAGTGTTGGTCAAGTTACTTGAAAAAAGTAATCAGTAACTAATTACTGATTACTTCCCCAAAAAAGTAATCCGTTACTTTACTGATTACTTATTTTCAAAAGTAATTAATTACTTAGTTACTTAGTTACTTTTTAACAACACGATTCACAACCTGAAGAGGTGATAAAGCGATAGATCTTTCAGCCCAATTCTACTTTTTCTACATAATCCATCATACAAAATGTAATCAAATGGAAAAGTCTCTTTTTAAAACTTGTTTTATTAGTTTTAATCTTTTAACTTTATGCATCAAGCAAAAATTTAATTATATGCAACATTCTCTGATTTGAATAAATTAGTTTAACATTTAAACCTATTTTCTACACATTCCAGCACATAAAATAAAATATTTTGTGTGTTTACACTCAGTCTTTCAAATAGATGCAAGTAAAACACAGCAGAAAATAAATAAAATCAAAGACTCAGCGGTCCTGTTGCTCTATTTTCACCTGTAAAGCAGGAGTAGGGTAGGCGGAGGTTTACCCTGGTGCAGGTGTGCCGCGGTCAGTGGAAGAATCCGCGAGTTTCTCTGTGAGTTTCCCATTACGTCGTAGCTACTCGGTGCTTGTTGGAAGTTTAGGGGTTTTTTCGCTGTAAAAAGAAGTTTTCTTCCCACGCACAGCGGACGCTAATGTTTTTGTCACTTTTTATGGAATCAAACTCAAAGTAAGGTCAGTACTTCCACGCTTTAAACGCTGCACGCTCATACTCTCTCCCACACTCGATATGTGATCCATTGTTGATCTGCACACAGCTGTTGTCACTAACGGCGCACTCGCTTACGTCACTGTCGTGAGACATTCTCGCAGAAAAATCACGGTTTTAGTAACGCAGTAACGCAGCGTTCCTACGGGAAAGTAACGGTAATCTAATTACCGTTTTTGCAATAGTAATCCCTTACTTTACTCGTTACTTGAAAAAGTAATCAGATTACAGTAACGCATTACAAGTAACGTGTTACTGCCCATCTCTGTAAACAATATATATATTAGCTGTATAATACCAGTAGGCCAGCTCTAATAGTAATTTGGTATGGCTTCATGGGGCCAGATTTGACGCCTATGCTCTACAGTGTTAAATGAACGTGACTCCACACCAGGCAGTGGCAGAAAGATTTATACCTACATATTTAATGTCAGCTGACTGTAGTGGAGTGGTGGTTTTGAAACTTATCTTTAAGTGTGATCCTCTTTAGGAGCGAGGTTTGTGAGTTCCTGTGAAACAGTGATGCATCATCAGCATACGGGCTTATTATGGTCTGTATTTTCAGACTGCTGCTGGTGGCTCGATAAAAATAACAAAAGCGAGTGGACTGGATACCCTCTGCCTGCTGTGAAGATCATAAACACAGATCCATAATGTAGCGATTCTCAGTCTGTAATAGTGTTGGGCACAGTGAAGCTTGTTTTTCTGTTAATTAAAATGGCTACGACTCTTTGTTTTGAGTTGCAACAGGCTGAGAATGTGTGAAGGAGCTGTGGCGTGTGCACGTTTCAGACACGTGCGTCTCCTGTAGTGAGACAACAGCAGTCGTTTACCTGATCAGTCACTTTAAGCCTCTTTTCCCTGGAATCAACTCCACGTACAACCAGTGTTGAAAAACCTCATTGTGGTCACGTGTAAACCAACTGGTGCAGTGCTGAATGTTCACTAAAGGTCGTCACCTTTTACATCATATATATCAATACATCAGTGTACATCACATATATATGACGTAAAAGGTGACGAGGGGAATAAGGCACTGCAACCTTCCAAGAACCGTTCTGAGTGACCAGAAATGTTACTGTATCATTTTTATATTTATTTTATATACATTGATATTTATATAAAAATAAGGTTGAGTAGTAGAACATCCATTATGCACAAAATTACTTACGCTGTACTTAAAAGTACTTACAGTACAATTTGTCTTATTTCCTGAGAAATACCTGAAAGAAAGACAAGTTTAAGTGACCCCATAAAACATTGTGTGTGTTACCAGCAACCACAGAAATGCATATTTAAAGACGACCACGTTCACTTCCTGGTTTGTCGGGAGCAGCTCCTGAATCTGTTTGGCTGATAGCAGTTAAACTGTCATGAGCTGTGTGGCAGGCAGGGGTAGGACCCAACTGCAGGACTCAGAGACTCGAAGCAGAAGCTTTATTTGCTGTGAAAGATTAACTAAAAACAAAGTACATGAAGAAAGAAACAAAAGGTTAACTCGAAATAAGTCTTGAACTCGGGATACATGACAGGAACCAACTGCTAACGTGGAAACGACAATGAACGTGTTGAGATTGAAGACTTGAATACATGATAACAAGGGGACACAGCTGGGACTGATCAGACCTGACGAGACAGGCAGGAAGCAAAACTAAATATACTGAACACAGGACGAAGGACTACCACAATAAAACAGGAAACAGTCGACACACACAGAGAACAGGGGGAGTGACACAGCAGGAGACAGAACTTAACATGCACGAGAGACATGGCAGCAGACACTGCACAGAGCCACGAACAATACTAAACACGAGGATATAAAAGCAGGACACAGACACTGGGTGGACGACCCAGGACCACGACAACAAAACGAGCACGACCATCGGAACCAAAAGCAGGGAGATAAACTAAACCTTAGAAAATTGTTCAAACCATAATCTCAAAAAGACAAAAACATGAACCCTGACATAATCTGAAGTACCGTCCATGTGCAGCCACTATCTTACACATTCACACCGAAGAAATCCCCGAGATTACTCACAGGGCTGCGAAAGGCTCGTAGTGAGCCGCATGTCAGGCTTCTTTCTCTAGCAGGCTGCAGTGGAGGCGGTGAACAGCTGCAACTCTAACATCTGTCTCGAGCTCTGCCCCCCCAGCCGATTGGCTCTTCCAGCCTTCTTGTCAGGTACTCAGTCGTGTTAATGAGCCAATCTGAGGTATGTTAGGGAAACGATGCTGACGTGACAAAAGTTAACAGTTAACAAATAAAACCAAACCCATGCAAATGCACCACAATAAGAAAAACATGCACATCACAGCAACATGAAGGTTCTGCCTGATGAAAAAGCAGGCAGTACTCACAACAATGCATGGAAGAACAAGCTGCAATAATATATAAACAATAATAAAGATTTAGATCATATTTGAATGATTGTAAAGCATTTGTATTAATAAAGGTTTAAATCTTAATAGTGTGAACACTGCTTCAGCATTCTGCTGCTACTAATAATAATAAGTGCTGTTCATGTGCAGGAAATAATCACTCCGCTGATTTACAACTCTTTAAGGAGAAAATCAGTCCTGAGAAATCTACATGTATTTGCTGACTGTCAGAAAAATTGTGTACATTTTATGTATATTTGGAGTGATGCAACATCCTTCATCTATATCCTTCAAGCTCGGTCCTCTACCAGAGGCCTGGGAGCTTGAGGGTCCTGCAGCATCTTAGCTGTTCCCAGGACGGCGCTCTTCTGGACAGAGATCTCCGCTGTTGTTCCTGGGATCTGCTGGAGCCACTCGCCCAGGTTCGGGGACACTGCTCTGAGTGCTCCGATTACCTCGGGGACCACTGTTACCTTCACCCCCATGTTCTCGTTCTTCCTGATGCGGCCATCATCACTACAGCTCTCTTCTTCTGCTTGTCCACCACCGCTGTGTCCGGTTAGCCATCACCATTCGTCTGTATCTGGAAACCCCATCGGAACCGTTATCAACCACTCTTCCTTATTATATCTCTCCACCTGTTTCCTTACCTTAATTTCACTTACCTCCACCTCGTCCTTACTCTGTTGTTGGGACTGCTGTCCTTCTGCCGGCACTTCACAGCTGCAGCTACAACAGCAGCCTCCTGTGGCTGTGGGCTCCTTGTGAGATCTTGCTTGTCCTGTTATTAGCAGCAGCAGCAGCTAACATGTTGGTTCATTTGGTACACTTTGCTATATCGATCTTTGTTTTTCTCTCTTAGCTTTTCGTCACTTCTTCCACACCAAACTGTGCAGGCTGTGGTTTTTTCAGTAAACAATAAAATACCAAAAATGAAAAATATGTGATTTCATAGTTTTATATTATAATTATTTGGCTACACAGATTAATCTGAGGTGGGCCCCAGCCATATAATCTTATGAGGTTCTTGACACAGTCATCCTTTTATTTGTTAGATCTTGATGAACACTCTAGTTCAGGGGTGTCCAACTCCAGGCCTCGAGGACACAACAAGTCCTGCAGGTTTTAGATGTGTCCTTGATCCATCACAGCTGATTCAAATGGCTGAATGACCTCCTCAACATGTCCTGAAGTTCTCCAGAGGCCTGGGAATGAACTCATCATGTGACTCGGGTGTGTTGACCCAGGGTGAGATCTAAAACCTGCAGGACACCGGCCCTCGAGGCCTGGAGTTGGACACCCCAGGTCAAATTTATATGCACAAGTTTCTCCTTGCTGTTGTCGTACTGAAAGAGATTACATTTGCCTCTCATTACATCTGAGAGAGGCAGTCGATTGTTTACTAGTAAACAATCTTAAACTTTTAATCAAAACTATAAAAATCTAAAATATAACCAAATAATGATTGGACGTCCAGGAGAGAGAAGGCATACAAAAATACTTCTTCAAGAACTCTGTGCAAACAGAATAAGTTCTTCCTTTCACCTCCTGGTGAAATACATTTAAAAAGCTGGTGTACAACACTACAGAGTACTAAGGTTACATTAAGAAAATATGTCATTGATCATGTTGAGAATAAAGTTGAAATTTCAAAGTTAAGTTGAAAATCTGCTGAAATGTGCAGACTGAAGTTGTTTGGAGACAAACGGCCAGTTTCTGCAGCTGAGTCAGCTTTAGTTTCTCTCACTGTGGTGATGAGAAATCTGCACATTTCAGCTTTCTACTCAAAATGATTCTTTTTAAACACATGTACAGAAGCCTATTCATCACAGGAATGCCAGGAAGTGCAATGGAACGAAAATATTTATTCAGGTTCCTGTACTTGGTACAGCACACGACTGCAACAGGTGACCATGCTGGCTTTGTAAGGAACAGAGTGTGTGTGTGTGTGTGTGTGTGTGTGTGTGTGTGTGTGTGTGTGTGTGTGTGTGTGTGTGTGTGTGGTCCTGTATGCAGAATAAGTCTCAGAACTGGATTGGTTATCCAACCTCAACTACACCTCAGTGCAATCAGACACCCGAGGTCAACGTTGGAAAACTGTCAGTAAATCTGTTGGATAGTGTTGAAATCAAAGAGCAGCAGGGTCACAAACCAAGCAGCAGGTGAGCGCACATATGCAAACTACACAATAAAATACACAACGTCAGTCACATGGAGTGGGCCACTTTCATTGATCTCTATTGGTGCAGACAATAAGAGAAACTCTGAGTTACCAAATACTGACAAAAACAGACCGACGAGCCAGTTTCAAACCTCTGACTCTGACTGAGAGTTTGGGATATTTATTGGATTGATTTGACAGAAGTAGTTCAAGGTTTACTTTAAAAAAAAAAGGATTATGTTGACACAACAAGAACTTTCAAACATTTCCCCAAAGAATAAAACTTTGCCAATCAAAGAGTCAGAATCCCGACTGCCTCTTAATTCAGTGCACGTATGACGCTGCTGAGCATCGACTGCAGCAGCGTCATAGAAACATCTTATTAGTTGTTGGAGGTGGTTAAACCCTGACACGAAGCACAGCATGCACACACCATAAAGGACCACATTAACTGTGAACCTGATTGAATCACCAGCTGGGAAAAGTCATTACGTGTGGCACAAACAGCACAATTTACAGGATGAACTGAAGTGTTATAGTTATTACATGGGTCGCATCACACTGGTGCACAAGAGCGACCAGCGAGGTGAGAAGAAGAATGTCCGAGCGCACTGGAAGGATCCATAACTTAGGCTGCTACAGCAAGACGGGTCCTGCAGGGCCCGCGCTGTTAGCTTGATTTAACTCAGCTGTCCTCCACTCTGTACAAGCTGTCGACCCAAAGTCCTTACAGCAACCTGCAATACTTTGTGTAAAGCACCAGAATAATGAGCACTCATGATGAGGCTGAAAGCAGTTCATTACTGGGAGGGATTGGGCTCATCGTTATTGGTAAAGAAACATACTGCAAACGTCTATCAGCTGTTGAGGTTGTAATGACTTTGTGTTAAACAGAGGTTCAAAAATAAAGGATTGTTTTCCACAGTGCAGACGAGCTTTCTGTTGGAGGCTATGAAGGTGGATCTTTGAAAGGTTAAATATTAACCATATCCATGTGGCAAAGTCAAACTCTGGAATTCAATACAAAAAATGTAATAGTTGTTCTGAGACATTAAATGCATACAGTACAGGAGCACAGGATGTGAGGGGGACGCAGCAAAGCCTGCAGTCTGGAATTTGGCAGCTGAAGTCCGTGGCCTGCTCCGGGCTCAGTCGTTGATCAAAGCCAGGATCATGCTGGAAAACACAAGTCGGATATGTGAGTGCAAACAGCGAAGACAGCCCTGGACGTGTTAGCAAAGTGTGCGTGTGTCACCTGTACAAATAGATGAAGAAGCAGAGCAGGTGGTAACCCAGTTTAATCATGGCCTCCTTCATGTGAGACTTGAGCAGACCTCGGTTGTGGATCTCCGTTGGGTCAAACACTCCCATGTTCCCCATTGGAACCTTCAAGTACCTGCAGGGTGAAACGGATCAAGATGACACACCCGGCAGACTCTAAACACCAGTACGACTGTTCCAGCTGATCGTCTGTGACCGAAGGTTTAGTCACTGGTTAGTACTGTTAAGGTGTCTGCTGGTCCCGACACAGTATAACCCTGCTCTTTGATAGAACATGAGAAGGAAGAGCTTCTGCCACTCGCCTGATGAAACGATTCATTTGTCGCTCTTTGTGTAAAGGTCTGAATAACGGTACAGTACATCCAAACCTTTATTTTGGTAACCAACTGCAGTTCCTCAGCTTTCTAGATGTATGAAGAAAGTCCACGAGAGTCTGAGAGCAAAGTGCTCTAATGGTCATTAAGATAAGATTCAACACATTGTGTACTGCAGTGCAGTACCTGTAACACCTACAGCTGCTCTAATAGGATATTATGGTCGACAGTATCGAACGCTGCACTGAGGTCTAGCAGGACAAGCACAGAGATGAGTCCACTGTCAGAGGCCATAAGAAGATCATTTGTAACCTTCACTAAAGCTGTTTCTGTGCTGTGATGAGCTCTGAAACCTGACTGAAACTCTTCAAATAAACCTCTGCAGATGATCTGTTAGCTGTTTGACAACTACTCTTTCAAGGATGTTTGATATAAAGGAAGGTTGGAGATTGGCCTATAATTAGCTAAGACTGCTGGGTCTAGAGATGCTTTTTGAGTAAAGGTTTAACTACAGCCAGCTTGAAGGCCTGTGGTACATAGCCGATCATTAGAGATAGGTTGATCATATTTAACATCGAAGCATTAATTAATGGCAGGACTTCTTGTAGGAACGAGCTCTGACTTTTGTCAGGTCTGTGTAGGTTCTCGGGTCATGCTAGTCTTAAGCTTGGAAAGCTCGACTCCTTTAAGAAATAAGTGCTTAAAGTTTTACATGTTTTGTGCCAGTACAGAACATGACATCATCTGATTGGTTAGTTGCTGCTAATGGACTTGCATTAGTTTATTAGCCAACTAGTGACAGAACCAATAACGAGGAGTTTCGTGTTAACAAATATAAGGACGTACTTTCACTCCGTCTTCAGCAGTAAGTGCTTCAGGAAACAGGAGCATCCAGCTGTTAGCTGTAATGTTGGGTTTTATACAGTGGGCTTAAATGAGAGGTGTGTAGAGGAGCCTGTTTGAGTCTGATTTTCCTCATGTGGCTGGATGCAGCGAGCGGTGCAGTCAGCCCATGTGATCAGCTCTATTTCAATCGTCTCCCAAGCAAAACAGTAAAACAACAGGTTCCTACGTGCACACCACAAACAACTATGTATCTTGTTGAAGCACAACTGGGAAAAATAGGTCGATGCGTGCAATCGGAAAAAAGAAATAAAATGGTGACTGCGAGGAAGAGACACGATCTGAACTGTCTGGTGTGCTTGAGAGAGACTGTATGAAATGACAACGACTGCATTGCTTTGCCTGGAGATCGTACGGCTTGGTGCATCCAGCCTGGCGAGGAACATACCAGCGTCACAGTCCAGCTGGTTGGTCTGGTGACTCAAACAGGCTCTCCTCCACACAGGTCTCATTTATAAAGTGCTTTACAGAACCGAACATACAGCTAACACTTCCTGTTTCAGTGCAGCAGTGCACACTGCTGTACCAAGGGACAATACAACAGTGATGCCCACAGACTCATTTTGAGTTTTGGTCACTAGTCTGCTAACAAATGAATGTAAGCAGCATTAGCACCAGCCAACCTGGTGACATCATGTTCTGTACCGACACTAGATGGCACTAAACATGTTTTAAAGCACTTGTTTCTTAAATCCAGCGACACAGACAGTTATTCATGTTAGCCTGTATACATGTAGTGTTTCAGGTCCACTTTAAATATTGGGATTTTTATCTTTTGGCTTTAGAACCCAAGAAGCCTCTTGGGTGAGGGCCCGATCATTGCTGCTTTAATTATTTTTCCAACCACGTGACATAAAAGGAACAACTACAAAAGAGAAAGGATCCCGACATGCACGTGTAGCCGTGGTGGACCTAACTGATGCTGAGACTGGATGGGCATACCTGTAAATGTTCCAGGCTGCTACAGGCAGGTTGAGGAGGAGGATGAACCAGTGCATCGAGACCAACATGAGCATGGTGGAAAGACACTGGGCAACCATCTCTGGAATTACCCACTAAACATCAAACAAACATTTGAATTACAGATTAGAAATCTGAGCGTGAAAATGATCTTTACAGTCGGTTACAAAAAGAAAAGCGATGATTATTTCATAAACGACGGGGGGTAAAAGATCAACTGCATCATCAACCATATCTATGAAATCAATAAGACAACTTACTTTGTTCAGCTTGGAACAGCAGGCTCTAGCATTGATGTAGTCACATTCTAGGTCAGACAAGGTTATAATCTATATTTCAAGTTAAGGTACAATGTGCTGTGAAAAGGATGTTGCATTCAGGACCTCGACTGGCTCCTTTGATTATCCTTTAAAATATATACATACATATTAAGGATGTGCTGGACTGGCCTCATTTTTCATCGCCGATCGGTCCAGCAACAGTGGACCCACGCACCGCACCGCTGCGTGGGTCACCCAGCGCTGCGTGGGACTGAAATATAAAAGCCGACAGTGTGAAATGAAACTATCAGTACAGAGATATTTGCAGATAGCGGCTCTTCGTGACTGCTAACTCAAAACACTCTACAAACTTTCATACACTTATTCCGTCACACAAGCCCGACTACAACGCTCATAACAAGGCGGCTAACAAGCTAGCTGGCTGCTATTAAATTAGCTTTTTTATACGGAGAAGACTTCAGCAAAGCTCTCGGACAGAAAACCGCTTTGACGCAGACGAGTACCGTCGCCCGACTCACTGAATCGAAAAGGATACGAAGTAAACGGAGAGGAAAATCAGCGCACAACAATCCACAAGAGACAAAATGAACACTGCCGCTTCCATGTTCCCTTTTCCGCAAGTAGTTTTTATTTCCGGACAGTTGACGCGTTTGTGCTGCCGGGAGTTGTGACAGTGTCAATGCAGCGCTGCCACCTAGCGGACTGGAGTGGACATGGTTGACTCAAGACAACCATGGATCCAGACAAACTGTAACAGTGGGGTTTTTTTCTGTCAACACGGACTTAAAATAACGACGTAACATAACATAAAACCCAAAAAACGCACCTTTAGGAACTCCTGGCTGTCTCTGTATTTAACAAGACAGTAAACATCAAATAGCAAAAATATTATAAGGCGGCTTCAGCAGAACAGATGCTCGGTGTGCTGTTGGTTATGGGGAAATGGAGGCTGCAGGGGGGATGCGAGAATGCTAAAGCCTGGAGGCAGAAGCAAGAGGGAATTTTCTTTTATCCTAATCCAAATGGAGTTTGTAATAAGATAAGATAAGATAACCTCCATTAGTCCCACACGTGGGAAATTTGTTTTGTCACAGCAACTTCCTGCTGTGACAAAACAAATTTCCCACGTGCAAAAGTTGTATAGAAAAAATTATAATACAATGAGAATAAAATACTGTACACAACTGTACAGAATAGAATAAAATAAAATACTATATACAGTAGAATAAAATAGAATAAAATATACAATAGGATAAAAATAGAATACAAATTCTATATACAACTGAGTAAAAATCCAACTTTGTCAGAAAAGAGTATTGAACTTCAGCGGAAGAAGGAAAAACGTTTTAAGAGCCAATAAGGAGGAAACACACTCAGGACAGTGTTATGGTCAGGACTCTTACATGCTATTGGTGTTTTATATTTTTTTGTTATTAAGATAAGACTTTATTGATCCCACAACGGGGAAATTTTTGCGTCACCTCAGCTCAAGTACAGATATATGAAGGAAATACAGAAATACAATTAAGTACAATCAATGGAAAAAAGTAAGATAATACACTATATACAATGGTAGCATACACAGTATGTGATTATGGATATGGTTGGAAATATGGAAGAAATAAACTATATAGCTTGGAAGGTCATGGAGGGTCCATTATGCATGAAGTGGTGACCGTGGATGTTCACAGTGTCCAGTGACTTATGACATCATGATTGAGGAGTTATAGAGTCTAACTGCTGTTGGGATGAATGATCTGTGAAAGCGCTCCTTCCTGCAGCGAGGGTGTTTCAGTCTCTGACTAAAGGAGCTGCTCAGCCCACTCACAGACTCATGCAGTGGGTGATGTGGGTTGTTCATGATGGATGTCAGCTTTACTAACATCCTCCCCTCACCAACCACCTCCACAGACTCCAGGGGACATCCCAGCACGGAGCCAGACCTCCGCACCAGTTTGTCAATCCTGCTCCTGTCCGTGCATCCACTCCCCCAGCAGGCCACTGCATAGAAAAGGGCAGATGCTACCACAGTGTCATAGAATAACAGAGTCCTGCAGACTCCGTAGGACCTCAGTCTCCTCAGCAGGTGGAGTCGACTCTGGCCCTTCTTATACAGGACGTTTGTATTTGTAGTCCAGTCCAGTTTATTGTTGAGGTGAACACCCAGGTACTTATAAGAGTCCACTATCTCAATGTCTTTCCCTTGGATGTTCACCGGTGTTGCAGGGGGTGACTTCCTCCTGAAGTCTATGATCATCTCCTTTGTCTTGCCGGCGTTGATTTGGAGTACGTTGGTCTCACACCAGCCAACAAAGTCACTGATGACCCCCCTGTATTCCTGATCATTCCCGTCTGATACGCATCCAATGATGGCTGTATCATCTGAGAACTTCTGTAGATGGCAATCGTCCGAATTATAACAGAAGTCTGAAGTGTAAAGGCTGAACAGGAAAGGTGAGAGAACCGTGCCCTGTGGTGCCCCCGTGCTGCAGATTACCACCTCAGACACACAGTCATGGAGCCTCACATACTGTGGTCTGTTGGTAAGGTAGTCGATGGTCCATGCAGTCAGCTGTGTGCCTACTCCGGCTCCCTCCAGCTTCCCTCTCAGTAGTGCGGGTTGGATGGTGTTGAAAGCACTGGAGAAGTCAAAAAACATGATCCTCACAGTGCTCCCCGTCTGCTCTAAGTGAGAGAGGAATCGGTGTAGCAGGTAGATGACAGCGTCATCCACCCCAATTCCAGAACGGTAGGCGAACTGCAGGGGGTCCAACACTGAGCCCACCAGTGGCTGAAGGTAGTGCAGGATGAGCCTTTCCATGGTCTTCATCAGATGAGAAGTCAAGGCAACAGGCCTGAAGTGGTTGGGCTCCCTGGGGTGTGCGATTTTTGGCACCGGAACCACACAGGAAGTCTTCCACAGTTCAGGAACCCTCTCCAGGCTCAGGCTCAGGTTGAAGATGTACAGGGCCACCTGACAGAGCTGGTCTGCACAGTCCCTGAGCAGTCTGGAGCAGATTCCATCCGGACCTGCTGCCTTCCTTGCCTTCGTCCTCTTGAGCTGATTTCTCACCTGATCAGCTGTGAAGTAGATGCGAGGCTGGGCTGGAGTGGGGGGTGGGGCTCGCTTCGTTGTGGATAGATGTGTGGATAGGGGTGAAGCAGGGTTGTGGTGAGAGGAGAGCTCAGGTGACAATGGCATTGCACCCGGAGGGGGGGGTGGCAAATGGAGGGGGGTTAATGGAACCTGGGGGGTGGGATCGGTGATCAGTGGGCCATTGTCAAATCTGTTAAAAAACAGATTCAAGTCGTTAGCCCACCCCCGGCCAGCAGACACTGTGGCTCCTCCATTATCCTGGAAATGTCCAGAGATTTGTTTCATGTTCCTCCAGACTTCTTTGACGTTATAGTGCTAATTATTTTATTATTTTATTGTTGCATTGTCTATGTTCTCTATCACTGTGTATGATGGCACAGTTCTACTTTGCTATAGCTGTGTGCTATAGATTATTCCTATTAGTGGTTTTTACCTGTGAACATAATCCCACACTTATATGACTCCGATGTTTTAGTGTAAATCATTTTATTGTTTTATTGTTTTATGTAAAGCACTTTGGCATGCCCCTGGCTTTTAATGTGCTATATAAATAAAGATTGTTGTTGTTGTTGTTGTTGTTTGACGTTTTTCTGTTGGAGTTGGTTTTCCATCTTCCTACTGAAGCGCTCCTTGCCTTCTCGGATCTTGTACTTAAGATCCTTTTGGACTTTCTTCAGTTCCTCCTTGTTTCCCGACCAGAAAGCACTCTTCTTCTTGTTCAGCAGGGCCTTCAGTTCTGGGGTGACCCACGGTTTATTGTTTGAGAAACACTGTATCTTCTTGGTAGGCACAGTGTTCTCAACACAGAAATGAATGTAGTCCGCGATGCAGTGAGTGAGGTCGATGTCCTCACCGTGAGGCTTGCAGAGTTCCTGCCAGTCTGTGCATTCAAAACAGTCTCTTAAGGCCTCAGTGCATTCCTCAGACCACACCCTTATCACCTTCTTCGTGGGGGGGTTCCTCTTCACCATGGGAGTGTAGGTGTGGTGGAGAAGGACCAGGTTGTGGTCTGAGTGGCCAAGCGGGGGGAGGGGTGATGCACTGTAAGCCTGCTTCGTGTTGGCAAACAATAGATCCAGGGTTTTGCTGTCCCTTGTATGTCAGTCAACGTACTGGGAGAAGTTAGGGAGAGTGACAGATAGTGAGGCATGATTGAAGTCCCCAGAAATAATAATGAGGGACTGCCGATGTGCCATCTGTAGCTGAGACAGTGGAGTGAATGTACTCACAGGCTGCTGTAGCGTCGGCCGAGGGTGGGATGTAAACAGTCAGCACAATAACGTGTGAAAATTCCCTGGCCAGGTGGTATGGCCGGACGCTAACTGCCAACAGTTCAATGTCTTTGGTACAGCTCTGTTCCTTCACAGTGATGTGCCCCGGGTTACACCATCTCTCATTGACAGACATTGCTAGTCCCCCACCTCTCCTCTTACCACTCTCCATTGCACTCCGGTGCTCTAACCAGTTGAAAGCCATCCAGAGTTATAACAGTCCGGTGTGTGGTCCATGAGCCATGTCTCAGTGAACAGGAGGAGGCTGCTCTGCTTGTACTCCCACTGCAGTCTGGTTAGCGCAATTAGCTCTTCCATCTTGTTGGGTAAAGATCTTACATTACCCATGAGAATGGATGGAATGCTTGGTTTGTACCGTCTCCTTCTTTCCTGGTACTTCACTCCAGCCCTGCGTCCCCTCCTCCAACGTTGTAATTCCTTTGGAATCTTGGGTCGCTCCTCCGGGAGTACTTTCCTGTTGCCCAGTGCTAGCAGCTGCTCCGTACTGTAAACAATGGCTTGGCTTACAGATTCTCCAGAAGTGGTGGTAAAAAGTCCCAAAAAGAGTAGAAGACATACTACTACTCTCATGAAAATTTGTGGGTCCATGTCCCGTTGCACAACAAATAAAACACGACCAAGAGTGTCGGGTAAAAAAAGCTTAAAGCACAAGAAAAAACAGAAAGGAAAGGAAAAAGCTGGGAGCTGAGGAAACAGGCTGCCTACCGTGGCGCCATCTTGGATGGCGGATAGCCTGCAAAGTGGACATGCTACTGGAATGGATACCAGGAAACCAGGAGTTCCAGTTCCAGGAGATATTTTGTTTGGAGGAATTTTTCCCATTGACAAAGACGTGGGGACAAAGAACAAAACCTTTGCTCGACACCTGCAGTCTTCTATCAGGTAAGGTCTTAGTGTCAAGATGATCTGTTTCTCATCAGCTTCACAAATCGTGACTGTGTTGAGCATCCACTGAGTGGTAATTTGGCTCCTAAATGTTATTTTCACTATCTTCTAAGCCCATAACAGAATTCCATAATTAATATAATTCCTGCACAAAAAATAAATGGTAGAGAAAAATATGTACCAATGCATACTGTATCCAAGCACAAAAGCAGGCGACTGGATCTTGGGACGTTTACACATTTTGACGGACATGAAATCTTATGATCGAAATGTGAAGTTAACAAAACCATCACAGGGTCAAATATAAAAACACAGAAAACAGCAGTAAGTCTCAGTTAATTCAGACCTTTATGCTACAAACTGTGAGCCACCTCTGCTGGCACCTTATGACTCAGACTAACACATTACTGCAGATGCTACATCCATTAGTCCATCGATCTCCTGCTCCTTCCTTCCCTCACCCATGGAAAAGGCGTGGGAAGATGCTAACTGTCATTGCAGCCAAAATATTTGGTCGTAAACCACCTTTGCATGAGCTCAATGAAGCCAAATGCATCATCTTAAAAACAGAAGAGCTGCGATCTTCAGACCGCAGAATTTGATTCTTGTCCTCTCGATGACTATAAAGTCCATCACCTACCACAATGAACAACAACAGATACACCGACCCCGAGGACAGCTGAGGCTTTGAACATGTTTCTTTGAGTGAAAAAATGATGATATGTCTATTCTAACAAAATCATTTTCAATTAATAAACCTTTGTTTAAACACATGGTGTGTTCTTCTTCTGCTTGATGGTTATTACTAATAACCCCCCACTATATATAACAATGTACAGCACAGTCTTACAGTAGGTCAGTGGTTCCCAAACTTTTTCGCTGGGCCCCCTTTGTTTTACAAGAAAAATGCCCCCCCCACATCCTCCAACCACACACCCCCATATTTTGCGCCATTGTGGTTTATTTCACACCACAAACATTTAGTAAATAATTAAGCAAATACAATAATCTGCAATAAATTACAGGTAGCAATGAAATAAACTACTAACTCTTTTACGTCCACATCTACACGGGTATTTTTGAACACGCAGCTGTTTCATCCACGTAAACGGCGTTTCCAATCACCGAAAACTGCGATTTTTTTTTAAATCTCCTTTTTTGCGTTTACGTGTGGACGAGGAATACAGAGTTCGTCACCCAACGTCAGAGGTATGTGCCTTTTTCCACGCCACGCTGTGGCCACGTTATTGTTTACATGGGATGAACTGCAGAATAGCAGATAGAGACAAAATACTGTTAATCTGACTGTCTGCAGGTTTACACGCAGTTACTGTCCCTCCATTTACAAAGGCAGAGGCGTCACGGTGGGATTATTTTACGTGTAGTTGTTTTTTCCTGTGTAATAATATTCAACATTGCATCAATACATTTTTCAAAAAATGCCTCTCTGTGCAAAATGGGTTTAAACACAAAATCGTGGCAGGATCAGCCTGATATTATTTGTATCCAGCTGTAACTTTACTGTATAAAGAGCAAACATCTCCAACATGTCAGGAGCAGTTAGTCATTACAACAAGTGTTTGTGAACTAAAGATCAAGAATGTGGGATCCTGTTTGTCCGTGATTTGAAGAGCTGCTCCTGACGCAGGGAAACCAGTCCTGCAGGGAGACCTACCTCAGCACCTGTGCAGGTGAAGCCAAAGGGAAGATTTTCTTCACCATGTTTTCTAGTCTTTGGCTCAGAATGAAGTTGGTTTGGAAACATATGCAGCGACGCTTCATCTCCTGCTTTGCGTTTGTGTGGGCGCCTCGTCAACAAACCTGTCCATGATGTTAGCAGTGTCCAAGCGTTTTTTTTTTTTCCTTTTCATACCACACCCCCCCTGCAATGGCTCTGCACCTCCCTAGGGGGCGGGCCCCACACTTTGGGAACCTCTGTAGTAGGTGAAGTGAGGTCCCTGCCTCCACCTGATTATGTAATTTACCAGGAGATGCTTTTATATAAACTATAACTTCTATAATTGCAGTGTTTGTCTTTAGAGCTGGGAGCAGAATCGCTGATGATTTATTACCAGCAGTTATTACTGTAGGGTCTACCTTACACTATAACACGTCTTGAGGTGACTGTTGCTAAATAAAATTGAACTGGTTTTTATTTAGAAACAGGCAGAGCTCTTCTTGGCTTCATGTCTCTAATTATGTGGCACACAACCTCGCGCTAAATCACCCAAACACAGCACACATCCTGCCAGTGATTCAGTTCCTTACAAAACACTGAATAAGGTGCTGAAGCAGTGACGAAGCTTCGGACGTCATCGATCACGTGACTCTGTTCAGCCCCCGCCTCGGCCCAGTGTTTCTGAAGCTGTGTGACTGACTCGTGCCGGAGCTTCAGCTTCAAACGAGCCGGCACAGGTCGCAGCGAGGCTTTGAGACAATCTGACTCATCTGCACAGGGACACCTGCTGGTCGTCCTCCTCACAGACTAAACACCAAAGTCAAACAGGACGAGAACTTTCCTCCAGATACTCACAGCACACCACAGCTCACATCGTTTTTATCCAATGGATGCATTTAATTATTTTTTTTTTTTTTTACATCATATAGCTGCAGCCTCACACGTGATCAGTGACTACAACAGCCTCCACCATCAGGTCTCCGTGTGTCAGGAACCACAGGCTGCATATTATAGTATCACACTGTTGTACATCGGCTGTTGACAATTAAACACATGAATCCACGAGCGACGGGAACACAGCAAATGAACTTCCAAAAGCAAAAAACCCAAAAACTACAAAAAAAAGAAAAACAGAGAAACCAGAAATATTAGAAAACTATATGATTGAATGTGCTTGATGTAAATTCTGCATTACAAATAGTTTTACTTCACATAAATATAGACTGATTTTGCGTCCAGTTGATGTCACTGTACTCAAATCGACACGTATCAAAAGTGTTCGGGGGCGGAGCTCGAAGAAGGAAAGAAGCCTCCGCTTCCTCCTTAAGACCTCGACCACAACAAAACATGAAAAAATAAAGTGGAAATATTCAAAGTTCAAAATGAAACTGTCAAAACTGCATATCAAGCAGAAAAAATATTGCATATAACCTATTCCCACAGCCACTTAAATATCGTCTTTGCACTTACATGTATATATAATATACAAAACCCTCCAGGTCGCTCAGGAAATCCCATCACACCAGGCAGAAATAATTTAAGACAGATAACTGGCAAACCAGACAACTGAACAATCTCACGGGAAAGAGTTTTGCACACAGCATCGTGTCACAGACATTACCTGCCACGTCCTGATAACTTGCGGATCAACTGAAAGAACGTTTGAAATTAGCAGCAATGAAAAGCTAACACTGTGACAGACTAACTCAGGCCGCTGCTCGATGCAGGAAAAAAGCTCCGACTCTTCTGTTTCTAACGAGCTCAGCAGACACAGCAGCCCTCCGTTCTTCAAGTCCTTTAGAAGTAAAAGGTGGATGTGCCGCTGCTCCAGACGGCAGCGCTGGGACATACAGTAGTGTTGTTCTACAGGTGACCCTGATCTGAACATTTCGGATCCGGATTTCCTTTCAGATTTCCACATCAATGGAAAAATGAAGCAATGCTCGGTGTTCTTTTCTCTCCCTTTTCACTCTTCTTTCTGGAGACTGAAGAGGTAGTTTCACATTCACAAAGGGATATGGATGATGGCTTGGAGACATAAATATTAACATCATTTTGAATGATTAAAAAAACACCACTGAAAGCTTAACGTTGTGATTTTGCACTAAATTTGAAAACAAGGTTTCAAAACCTTTTGACTTGAGTCGGCTTTCGATGGCAGAGACATTTTATCAACGGTACGGAAACGGGTAAAGCTCAGCTCTCTATTTAGGACTCCAGAGGAGCCAAACGCTTGATCTCTATTTTCACAAATCTCAGGCATAGTACACGTGAAGATCCTGCACAGCAGAGAAGAGACGGGTCTGCTGCAGAGACGTTCCAAGTCCAACAAGACCGAACTAAGGAAGTGCAGTGGGATTAAAGCTGGAAACCCTCCATGGGTCCTTCCTGTTGCTGGAAGACAAACTGGCCTTGATTCTGATCCACCTGTGGAGCCAGGCTGGCATCCTCTTCCTCCACACCGAAGTAGTGTTCAATCAGGTCAAAGGCCTTCTGGTAGATCTCCTGGTTCTCGTGGCTCTGTAAAAACTCAATCTTGTCCAATCCTGAAAGAATGGAAGCAAACGCACAAATCTTCACACGACAGAAGTTTCAACACTGAGTGACAAAAAGCTCCTGTGAATATAGTTACAGGAGGCATTTCTAATCAAAGTGCTGCTGTTTCCATCCCTGTCTGTGTGCCAAAGTACGGCAGGGCCAGATACTGAACCCCGAGTTCCTCTCCTGCATCCAGCAGCGTGTGTGTGTGTGTGTGTGTGTGTGTGTGTGTGTGTGTGGGGTAAAAAACCTTGGGAGTCTGCGAGCAAATTAGAAACATGCTACACAAGAACCAGCCCGTTTATCTTCTTCATTCATTTTAATCATCGATGCAGAAATGCTGCCAATTTAAATTTCTTGTAAGTGATCAGAAATGATTTAACTCCAAAGATGTGGACAGAGGGTCTAACCTCCAACCTTTGATGTTACAAATGACACACCTGAGACTATAGTCAGGGAAGATGGAGGCTGTGTGTGTGTGTGTGTGTGTGTGTGTGTGTGTGTGTGTGTGAGAGACAAAAATACCAGCATGCCTATAAAGCTTGTGATTCTTAAAATGTCCAAACTTTGCCTTCTGCCCTCACGTACAAACTTCCTAAACAAAGCTTTCACTTTTATTTGACACTTTTTTAAACTTAGACGTTCTTGCAAACACGCTCGGTTACAAAGAAGTGCCGAGAAAGAAGCAACCCCACCGAGGTGCAGTGAACACGCGGTGGGTGTGGAACCAAACGCGACACAAAAGAACGTGTCCACTTTTCTGAGTGAATGAAAGCTCGTGAATGTTCTGTTGGTGGTTTGCGAGCATTACCGTAAGCTTCCTCAATCAGAGCGCAGTACGGATTGATGCCAGTTCCATTCTGTTTGGCTTCCTGTTCTCCCAGTCTGAGGATGTTCTCTAAACCGTTCAGTGACACCTGAACAATCTTAGAGTCCATCACTGTCAGCAGATCGCACATAGGTTTGATGGCATTCAGGGACACCAGATACCTGTCACGGAAAGCACAGACGTTAGTCCTCAGCAGCATTTCACTTTGTTTATAAAGCTCGACTGATTTTTGGATTTCCACCAATTCCTGCTGTGCAAATGTGCAGAGAAGTCCCAGCACAGTGAAATCTGACAAACCAAATATATGAACATGTAAAATGAAACCAGCGCTGTTGATTTAACAGTCTGAATGAGTCACATTAACATCCACGTGGTGTTTGTAGGAAAGAGTGTGGTGCACCATCTGAAGCAGTGCTCAGCTAACATTGGTGGATTTTAATGACTCATCACATGGTGCAACTACTCGCACTGAACTGTGACTCAAGTTTGTATTTGTGGGAAACACGGCACCAGAACTACGTAAGGAGGAATCTTCACATCAAGTGTTTTTAAGACGTCTGGTAAACACACTTTATCTGTGAGGGAGTGCCCCCAGAGGTGGCGTTGGTAATTGCCCACGCAGCCTCCTTTCTTGTGCGGAACTCGGCCTTCTGAAGGATCTCGATCAGTACTGGAAAGATGTTGGCGTCAATGACGTTCTGACAAAAACAGAAAAATGTGGTCAGCAGCAAAGAACAGCAGCTCTTCATCTCGCCACGACAAACGGAGACGCCGCAGCAGAATACCTGAATCTGAGCTCGGTTTCCTGCGGTGATGTTGGACACAGTCCAGCAGGCCTCCTTCTTGATGGATTCCTTAGGGCTGCTGAGAAGGTGGAGCAAACACGGCAGTGCTGAACAGTTCAAGATTACCTGAGACGAAAGCAGAGGAGCCAAAGATCTTAATGCTGTCAATGAGAAAAGGCCAAGCAGCACCGATGGAAGAAACAGAGGCTGTACCTGAGTCTGGATGTCATCTCCTGTCACGATGTTTCCCACTGCACGCAAGGCAGGAGAAACAACCTTGTAGTCGCCGTGCCTGGAAACAGGAGGCACACAGTGAGACGTGCAAAGCGTGGACGGGATCAGAAACGACAGATTCTTTGTGCAACAATGTTACGCCATCAAAAGAAAACAACGTTTGATGCTTCAAATCGTCCAGGGAACGAAATCAGAGGAAGCTGATTGTGTTCTACTGGACGCTGCGTCTCCCAAAGAAAACAGACGAACAAAACAGACGCTCTCAGACAAGAAAATATCAGAAAAGAACCTGTGACTCTGGAAGTTTCATACCACCAATAAGAAACTCAAAGGACTGAAAGCTGGAGCTTAGACACTGTGCATGAATAGGCTCATTGCAAGGGAAACTAATACCGCCGACTGTTAATCCAACATTTCTGTTCAACACGCTGATCCCTTCTTTTTAAATCCAGCACCACCCAACAGCAGTTTTTATTCACCACAGTACTTCGTTTATTAATGTTTCAGTTTTCTTCTTTTGGCTGCCTTTAAGTGTCACCACCCCCGATCTGACCTGCTCTCAGTCCAAGCCGATACCCAGCACTCAACATGCCCCCTTCACTATACACAGGAATAATCCTCTCAGCTACACCAACCTGGATAAACTTGAAAACAGCGTTTTGGTCTCCGCGTCCACACTATTGTTTTCATCCCCACTGAAAACGCTCATGCTCGCGTGCTGATGATTCAGTCTGCGTCATTTTCGTCTGCCGTTTATTTACTTTGTGGCACTTAAGTGTGTTGATTGGGCAATACAGCATCAGCAATGAAAATGAACGAATGGGCTCGTGTCAGCACTTACAGGGCTGGTGTGGAGCGTCCCTTCAATTAACCCAACTGGGCAAATGGCCAGTGTTCCCCATGACTGGCGCAAGAATCATTTCAGCTGTCTCCCAGAAAATTGTGAAGGACCATGTCCAGCCAGTTCGTACTGGAAACTCAGCTACACTCATGACACTTAAATCCAATCCAACGTTACGTTTTGGCTCAACAGCCCTTCAATTCTGCAAAGAACAGGGGGCTGAAACTGCTTCACAGCTACGTGGAACACTCAAAGCTTGTCACAGCACAATCAGCTCTTACATTTAGGGAGCAATTTTCATTTATGTTCAACAAATGTGCAAAAAACAACAACAACAACCAAAGAGTATGTCAGTGTCGTACATGAGCAGCTCAACGAGCCTGCGGCAGACCCCGGAGTCGATGACCGTCTGGATCTTTTCATTGGGGCCGTCAGACAGGTAGGAGAGAGCCCAACACGCATCGGCCAGCACATCTGGATCACTGCTGAACAGCAGCCTGGACAAAACGTTGAGACAAGGAGACACCTGACAAAATAACACAGACAAGGGGACAATTTAATATTGGAACCACATGATCAGTACAGGAAATATAACTTTAAGGAGGAGGAAGGCGAATGAGTTCCAGTATTCAGTGACTCAACAACAATGACGGGGCTGACCTTTGCAAAATCTGGTGGTGGGTTTTTCCCTCTGCACAGGTTGGACAGAGCCCACACTGCATTTCGGGTTGTTGTGAGACGGTTGGATTTAGCGAGCAGCCTGCACAGAGCAGAGCCAGCTGTTAGTGCAGCTCTGACACACAAACGCAGACAGACGACGAACACTTACTGCTGTAAAGACGGGAGGATGCCACAGTTGAGTACGTAGTCTCTGCACTCAGCGTTGTCGCCCGCTATGTTCCCCAGTGCCCACACTGCCTGGAAAACAGCCAACATGCTTCAACTACGTCACAGCCCAACAGACCGCCTTTGACACTAAAACTCGTCCTGTCAAACACTACCACAGCAGTTTACACACATTCAGGTTTGTGCCTCTCAAAAGTCCTGAAACTGTTAGAAAAGCTCAACATCTCAACTCACTCACTATAGATGAGCAGGTTACCTGTAACTAAGCAGGTGTTATCATGTGACTCTCACCTGTTCCTGCACATCCTCGTACTCTGAGTTCAGCAGTTCAATGAAAATGGGAACAGCTCCTGTTTCAATCACAACCTTGGTGTGCAAGAAGGTCCCAGAGGCAATGTTGGTCAGTGCCCAGGCCGCTTCGAACTGTTACGAGCACACCGTGGACAATATGACAACAACAACAGTTTTACCCAATACAACTGGAGGTTCAATGCTCACAATAGCTGTGTAACGCCTACCAATCATTTCAACATTCTAGCTATTATTATTAAATACATATAAATATGACTCATAACAAAGCAACATGTAAATTGCTGCCCTGTGAAGCACCATGTCACCCACTCGCTTTGAGACTAATAACAAATTAGAAAAGGACAAAATGAAACAATAAATGAAATACGAGCAATAATCTGACTGTAGACGTCTGCTGAGGTGAACACGTGACACAGGAACACATCTGTTATCTGATAGTGGGACATCCAGATGTCCTGATACTCTCAGGTGTACAGTGTTGGATTCTCTGACCTGCAGTGTGCAGTTTTCACTCCGCTGCAGAAAATCCACAAACCGAGTCACAACACCAGGAGTGGAAATCACTTCATCTATGGGGGGGCTGGGTTCTGTGCAAAAGAAACAAGTGAACACTTGAGCACAAACCTGCTAAAGGGTTAAAGGCATTTCACAGACAGAGCAACAGGCTGTTTCATAAAACCAATTCAATTTGTGTTCTGCAGAAAAACACCTCAAAGAGCAAGATTTCTTTTTCAGGTCATTTTGTGTGTTTCTCTTGGTTTAATCTCTGTTGTGTAAGCCAGCACAGGTGTGGTGCAACATTGATAAAGTTGTGGGAAATGATTACTTTAGTATTTTGATACTGAGGCAGCACTGCGCCTGTAGAAACGAGGCATTGCAGAAGCTGCACACAGAGCAGAGCCTGTTGTTGACAGCCAGGTGGAAGCAGAATAAAATAACTTGGCAGCTTCTCTGTTCAACTTTGGTCCAAACAGTTATTTCTCTTTTAGTAAACCGACTACAGAAACACGAATCTTCCATTAAACGTCACAGAGACACACCTTTGGAAAGCAATTTTCTGAATTTCTGTGTAGCAATTAGTTGATGGTCGGGGTCTTCAGAAAAGATCATCTGAATCATATCTGCTGTTATGACTCCATCCTGCACAAACGCATCAGAGAGTTCATGTTTAGTTCAGACTACAGCACAGCAAACCTACAGGAGAGAGGCAGCTTACACTTACAGCTGTGATGGGTACTGTGGAGCTGATGTCTGGATCTTGGATCGGACATTCCTGCATGGAGTCATCAGCTGAAGGTATGCAGACATTTCTTCTCTTGAACAGCTGCAGTCATACAGACACACATTAAATAAATGCACAGACGCACAAATGAAAGGCTGCAGGAGACGGCGGTGATCGGAGCAGAGATGCAGCCTGAATATTGTAAAGAAGTCCAGACTGAAAATGGAGACGGAGAAGAATCAGGACCAAAGTAAAGAGAGAAACACAAACCAGTCAAAAAACAAAAGCTCAGCAAAATCAATGTTAACCAAACACACAGACACAGAGTGAGCAAGAAGCCACATGGACACAACTCTTTAATGGGAACTTGAGCCCCAGTTGCTGAGTGCAGTTAGCTGGTAGCAAAGGCAGGAGAGCAGAACTCACACCCTGATAGGAAAAACACAGCAGGTGCTAACAGGACCATAACAGTCCCACACACATGTTGAACTCTGTTAGCTTAATTCCATTTTATACACCAAACGTTAGCAAAGATCACCTGCTCCTCTCTTTTTTGTTTGCGTAGCTGAATTCCTTCCTCTTCTCTCCTTCGACGCATTTCCTGAGGATTCAGCGCTTTGTTCTTATAGCTCTTCATCCTGTAGTTGTCTTTCCCTGGACTCGCCATTGTGTCTGAGGATTTAAGCAGATTGATGCAGTCACCACCGTGCTGAAGCCTCGGTACATTTTACTTTACAACATACGAAATGACATCAACAAGCAGAGTGTGCGCGGGAGAAATAGACTGGGGAATGGTGCATAAAACTTGTTGCAGCTTGAAGTTAGCACACTGGCCTCCGTGGAAGAAGTTTGGAACCACCTGGACTCTTCTTAGAGGTGGCCGCCCTGCCAATCTGAGCAGTCACGGTACGAGGGCCTTAGTCAGGCAGGGGACAGAGACCTGATGGTCACGCTGACAGAGCTCCAGCAGAACTTTGCAAAGGACAACCATTTCTGCAGCACTACGAGAATTAGGCCTGCATGGTAAAGTCACCTGACAGAAGTGACTCTGTAAGAGGTGAAAGACACCTGGAGTGCCAAAAAAGCACCTGAAGGACTTGGGAAAATTCTCTGGTCTGATCAAACAAAGACCGAACTTGAATGCCAAGTGTCAAACCAGGAACCACCTAAGCACAGAGTGGCTGTGGGACCATCTGTGGTTGTCCAGGCTGCTAGCAACACACCTGGAATACTTTCCCAGTGCACTACATTCTCTTATGTCCATTCAATCATTTCAGCAATCGGCCTTCACAAATCTGCTGACATTTGTGAGTCCTTATAGTAATGCAATGATTATTATTTCTATATACGGAGTCAATGATTGTTATTCTCTCTCCCAATACATTCAAAACTGCTTGAAAAAAAAGGAGCTGGTAAAGCACCGTAGGAGTTGATGGCACTGACAGATTATGCTTTGGGGCCGTTTCACTAGTTCGTTAAACGGGCGATTCACCGCCTTGAAGGGACGATTGATGGGACGAGCGAGTGAGTTTGTGTCTGTAAACCTTTAAAAGACCAAGCGTGTCTGCAATGAAGGAAAGCAAACATATTAGCATTCTCAAGTTTGCCCTGTGCTTTGATGCAACACTTTTGTGCTGCTGAAAACAAGACGTGATGGTGTAGATGGTAATATCAATAATCAGCGTCCAACCTAACAACCCTCGGGTAGGGGCGGGCGATATATCGAATATACTCGATGTATCCTGAGTTTTTCCATGTACATGGGTTCAATGGTTGCATCGTAAAAGCTGCCTGCATGTAATTCACTGTGAGGTTGTTTTCCTACCACAGGCTGCAAATGCATCATTTATTCACACCTGCCAACTGGAAACATGTCTACCGGCTGGAACGCGCCGAGCAGGCGTGTTTCTATTAGGGCTGCCACAAACGATTATTTTGATAGTCGACTAGTCACCGATTATTTTTGCGATTAGTCGACTAATCAGATCATCATCCATTGGACGTACAGCGTACAGCTTATTGCACCAGCAGCATCTGCTCTTATATAACTATCATTAGCTTACAGCTTGAAGTGTTTGTGCTAACTAAAAATAAAGACAAGATGATAGTTTATTAAATTTTAATGACATTTGCAGATTGTTTCGGTGAAGTTTAATAAACTCCTTGCTATCTAAAATATAACAGGACACCGGAGTATATTCTCCAGCATCTCACACTTCTGATAATCAGCTGTCTGCTTGATGTTTATTCAGCTGTGTAAAAACTATAACTTTAATCTCAGCCAAACCGATTTACTCAGGAACAAATAAAATACTAAAGAAAGCCAAACAATAACATTTTTAAGTTATCTAAGTGACTTATATATCATGTTTAACCTGACTAGCGAAAGACGGCGGTGGGTTTGAAAACGATTTGCCGGGAGTCCGGTGTTCTCACGGCTCTAGCTAGCCTCGCCCCCGGCTCGCTAACGAGCTAGTGGGTAACAGACGTCTCCAAAAACGTCGGAGCGCTTTTGAAAATATGCGGTGTCCTGATAAACTGAGCAGATATTTGAGGTTTACACAGCTACATTCTCGCCTGAAAATATGTTAAACGTTTATTTTGTGACCCAGAAAGAATAATAAGAGTAAAGTTAAAACTAACTAGCTGCCGCCATTGTTGACAGCTGCGCTATGAATTCTGGGACACAGCTTCTTCTTCTTCGGGGTTTAACGGCAGCTGGCATCCTTGTACATGCAGTGCTGCCATCTTCTGTTTCAGTCCGTTATTACACTCTTAAATCCTGCTACTCATTCCTGCGTCTTTTGGGATCTTACAAAGCTTCAAACGAGGCGCCGACTATTAAATTAGCCGTCGACGATTTTTATAGTCGACGTAATCGTGACTAGTCGACTAATCGTGGCAGCCCTAGTTTCTATGCTGCCGGACAGGGACAGCAGAAGTCTCAGATGAGCGAAGGAATGAGACTCGCTGTCGTTTGGATGTCGAACAAAATGCAGTATTTTTCAAAACATGCCATAAAACTATGCCACAAAAGGCAGCAGTACCACAAATTTATTCCACCAGCTCAAAAGTCAAAATGAAGCCTGTGGTAAGCTCCCCGCACACCAAAGAACACGTCAAACACACCAGCTGTGATCCCTGTGACTGCTCTCGGTCGGTGGCTTTTATAGTCACTATCTTTTTTTTTTTTCTTCCAAATATTAAACTTTATTAAGAAACAGTATACAGAACATGTATACAATCAGAACAAAATTAACATATGCCAGGGGGTGTAATACAAAGAATTACAAACATTCAAATAATTTGTAATTACTACAAATAGTAATAGTTTTCATAGCCTTTTTGTTAAGTGATCCACTAATCAATTTTATGTAACATAAAACATCATTAAAGTAATGTTTAAAATTAGGTTTTTTGTTACTGTATTTGCATTTGTGAAAATAAAATTTAGCTAAGATAACTAACAAGTTTATTATAAAGTAAACTTCTTCTTTTTTTTGCCTTCGAAAGAAACAAAATACAACATTTTCCCATTTCACAGTAAAGTCTTTGTAGAGATGTCCAGCAATGAATCTACTGAAGTCTTTCCAAAATGTTCCAGCGTATGAACAGATCCAGAGGTGCTGCAGTCTCAGGATGGCTTCCACAAAATCCACAGCTCACATTTATGTCCCTTTTGAACTTTGTCATGTAATGATTAGCAGGATAAAATTTATGCAGTATTTTAAATGAGACTTCCTTCACTTTATTCGTTACCAGATACTTGTTAGGAATTGTCCATACTCTTTTCCAGTTAATGTCACTGACAAAGAAATTCCAATAAGAGACCACATGTGGGAAAGTTAGAGATTCTGTCTGGAACAAAGCATGGATATTCTTATTACTTTTACTGTGGTTTGTTAGACAGATTCTTCCTATGTGTGAATCTAAAGGGTTGGGGAGAGAAACAATGATATGCAAGGTTGAATACCTTTAAAAAGCATTATAATACCCGTAGGTATTGCATCAAATAATGTGGCATATTCTTTGGGTGTGGCTGGAAATTTATAGGTGTTTAAGAATTCTGAATAGGACATGAGCTGCCCATTAGGATTAAACAGCTGATTCACTAAAACAATCCGTTTCTCAACCCACCTAGAAAAAAATAATGATTTATTTTTATACACTATGTTCCTATTATTCCAAATTGAATATGTATGGGGTGTAAAGTTGTGTTTATATATAAGGGACCAAGCTAATAGAAGTTGTTTGTGAAACATCGAGAGCTTTTCTGGAAGCTTATCTATATTATAATCACAACCTAAGATAAAACTTAGACCACCAAACTTAGAGAAAATGTAGTGAGGAATAAAATTCCAAATGGATACCGGATTTTTAAGAAAATGTTTCGCCCAATTAATCTTAAATGTATTGTTTAGAGTAGTAAAATCCAAAACATTGAGACCACCGTGCTCATAGTCATTCATCAATACACTTTTTCTGATGTAATGTGTCCGGTTTTTCCAGAGCAAGTTGAAGAGCATTCGGTCGATATCCTTACAAGTTTTGCCGTCCACATGCAGAGAAATTGCTGCATAAGTCAGTCGAGACAGACCTTCTGCTTTTGAGAGCAATACCCTTCCTCTTAAACTTAAATCTCTCTGCAACCATTGATTTAATTTGGTTTGAGATTTTTTAATAATTGGGGGAAAATTTAGTAAAATTCTGTCTTTTGGATCTTTGCAGATAATCAGACCTAAATATGTTGCTTCATTTTTAACTGTTATATTACAAATACTCTGAACATTACACTCTTTGACAGGTAACTGACATTTATTTAAGTTTAGGACCAATCCAGACCCTTTTGAGAAATCCTCTATTACACGTAAAGCAATTGGCACTTGGCTGGCATTTTTAAGAAAAATTGTGGTATCATCTGCCAATTGACTGATGACAATCTCTCTGTCTGCTATGTTTATACCCTTCACAGGGCTATTCGAAATATGAGAGGCAAGAATTTGGGTGCAAAGTAAAAAAAGATAAGGGCTAATCGGGCAACCTTGGCGTACACCTCGATTAAGACTAAAACGAGAAGTGGTGCCATTTTTCATTCTAATAGAATTTCCCAGAGGAACCCACCCGAGGGATTAATAAAGTTCTATCTTATCTTATCTTATTAGCATTGGAATACAGAGTTTTGATAGCTCTGCAGAAGATTTTATAGTCACTATCTAGACCTTTGTTTCTGTGGGCTGGACATCATCATCTAAAGGTCGAGGGTCACTCTTTCAAGGATGCCAATGTTCACATTTTGGACAGAGAACACAGATGATTGGAAAGAGGAGTGAAAGAGGCATCTGTGTCCACTGTGAACGGCCATCTTTGAACAGAGGGCGGGGCTTACGACACCAAGTGTCCGAAAACAAGCTTTTATTTTAATATGTTTAAATATTAACCCAATGCCACTTTCAATCTGAAAAAATGTTACGAAAGGCTCGACATGAATGCCGCCCTTTAGACTCAAACCCCCGTTTGCTGCAGGTATCGCTTCCGTCCGAGCTGTAACTGAAGTTAACATTTCATCTGCATAATTCAGAGCCATGCATTCAACGAAGCATTTGAGTCAATTTTATAATCAAATTATTCGCATTAATCGTTGCAGTCCTACTTTCAACCCTTTATTATTTAACTTAATTTCAAAATTAGAGTGCACTATTGTTTTTTATTATTGTAGCCACAGAAAATAGTACAACAGAAGCAATTCAACAGCAATTAGAGAACAATAGTCCAAGTCTCCCACAGAATGTGCTAGAAACGGTACATCACTGCCACACAACGAACCACACCTCCAAAGTAAAGCGCTGTTTAGAACAACGGCTTCACCTTCGGAACCTCGTCTCCATCTAAATCGACACCAAGTTTGAATCGTTTCGGGAATATTCAGCAAGTCGGAGAAGACATGCAGCACCACCTGGAAAACTGTAGAGTATTTAAGGTCACAGCAATCTCCACCTCCAAGTGAGTTCTCCTACCCGAGATCTTAAGAGGACCTCCACAGATGATGAGCGCTAACGTTCACCTTCTTCTAAACTGAAGCGTTGCAAACAATGACAGCGATAGCCGCTCCTAAACTAGGATATTTCTTTATCAGGGAAGTGGACACGACCCGCTTTCCCGGTCAGGAAGGAGGTCATTCCTAACTGCTTAAATCCCTCCACTCCTGAGAGTATAGGCACACATTTAACAGACAACATGAACAGTGAATACCCACGTTATCCGATTTCGTAACACGTCGTTTTACTAGCTTGCAGGAACTAACCTCACTCCGTGAAACAGAACAAAACGGATTTTGGCCAACTTATTCCTGGTTAGACCCTAAATTAGCTTCCCGGACAACTCGATAGCTAATGCTAACTTGTGGTCAACATCTCTGCTGTAAATTCAATGCAGCGGTTTTACTAACTCTACCCTTATTACATAACCTTCCCCGATTCTTACCCAGTGAAGATCTGATGTAGCTGAAAACACGCACGGCTGTGAAATACCTGCAACTTCGACTACTCCCTCTGTTTCTTAATCCAAAATGGCGTCAAACTAAAACTTTCCCAGCAAACCCCGCGCGTCAACAACACCTCCGTTTCCGTCCACCGGTATAGTACGGGAAGCCGAAAGAGCCAAATCCGCCCCCTTTTCCCCATGGACGACCTAGAGCTCCACAAACATGAAGCCAAAACGTCTCTTTCGCCCCCTGGTGTCTGATGCGGTATAGATCATAGATCAGCGGACGGGACGAGAGTTCTTCTCATTTTTCCCAAATATGCTTGTCTGCCATTATTAGTCATTCTCATCACGCTGATTTGTGTCCAGGGGTCTTCTTTCGCATTCGATTAGATTCTGATTGTTAACTTGTGTTAAGGTTCAAAATATTGGGGATGAAAAACCACAATAACAACACTGGTCCGGCCGGGTTGAGTCAAACGATGATTTTAATGAACACACGCGTGGGAGATGGACACCGTATGCAGACAGCCTCAGATCTCCAAATGGTGGAGCATTGCTCAAACTCGTATAGCCTCTGGTTCTCCCACCTTATCATAAAAGCCTAAACATTCACATGCTTTTCTCTCACACGGCGCCTAAGCTACGACCTTGGCTCCCCGTTTATCTGCTCCTGCTGAGTTGGGGCAGAAAACTCCAGTATATTCTGTTCTGTTCTAATCAGACAAATAAGGCGATGACTTTCTGCAAACAGTATTTCTTATAACATCATAAAACAATATCATTCATCCACAATAAATCAGCAGTCTAATGTAATGCAAATCAGTTTAACGAATGCAATAGTTATCAGCTTCTTCTAATTCAGGAGACTAATGCAAACTAAAACTACATAATAATTCACAATCTTTAGTTAGGGGTATAACATGGCATAAAATAATATTATAATCTAACACTTGATACTATAAGAATCACTCACTCTGTATCCCTGTTGTTAATTAGATAGCAATGCTACACACCTGTGCTACTCTAATAGTCTATGTTTGAATGCTTCAGCACTCTCCCTTAGACAGAGATGACATGAGCTGCACACTCCACAGAGTACTGTTAAAGAATTACCTGGAAATTAAACGTTGTACTTGAGACAAGACTGAAGATGATATAAAACTGAAGATTTAAAGTTTTAGATCCATGAGCACTCTACAGCTCGTTAGATTTAAAAACACAGCAGCAGCAGGTTTCATACAAGTGTAATTTGTTCTTTTCATTTCATTCAACACAATAAGAACAGCAACAGCCTGAACTAAATCAAATAATACATTATGTAACAAAGCTACAAAATAGAAGAAATAGCTCAAATATAAATACCCAGAATAAGATAAGATAAGATAACCTTTATTAGTCCCACACGTGGGAAATTTGTTTTGTCACAGCAGGAAGTGGACAGTGCAAAAGTTATGAGGCAAAAATTAGAATACAATAAGAATAAATACAGTACACAACTGTACAGAATAGAATAAAATAAAATAAATATACAATAAGATAAAAATAGAATACAAATACAAATACTATATACAACTGAGTAAAAATACAACGATGACAGAAAGGATTATTGCACTTAGTGTTATTGCACATGTGTGGATGTGTGTGTTTGTTCAGTTAAAGTCTTTGTTGTGGAGTCTGACAGCAGTGGGGAGGAAAGACCTGCGAAATCTCTCCGTCCCACACCGTGGGTGCCGCAGTCTCCCACTGAAGGAGCTGCTCAGTGCTGTCACAGTCTGCTGCATGGGGTGGGAGATGTTGTCCATCAGGGATGACAGCTTAGCCGCCGTTCTCCTGTCACTCACCACCTCCACTGGGTCCAGAGGGCATCCTAGAACAGAGCTGGCCCTTCGGATCACCCTGTTCAGTCTCTTCCTGTCCCCAGCAGAGATGCTGCCGCCCCAGCAGACCACACCATAAAAGATAGCAGAAGCCACCACAGAGTCATAGAAGGTCTTCAGGAGTGGGCCCTCCACTCCAAACGACCTGAGTCTCCGCAGCAGGTACAGCCTGCTCTGCCCTTTCCTGTAGAGGGCGTCTGAGTTATGAGTCCAGTCCAGTCTGTTGTTCAGATGAACACCAAGGTACCTGTAGCTGTCCACAGCCTCAATGTCCATACCTTGGATGTTCAGTGGTTGCAGTGGAGAATGCTTGTGCCTGCGGAAGTCTACCACCAGCTCCTTGGTTTTACTGGCGTTGATCTGGAGGTAGTTCAGCTGGCACCAGTCCACAAAGTCTTGGGTCAGTCCTCTGTACTCCTTGTCGTCCCCATCAGTGATGAGGCCGACTATTGCAGAGTCATCAGAGAACTTCTGCAGGAAGCACTGGGTGGAATTGTGGGAGAAGTCTGCAGTGTAGATGGTGAAGAGGAACGGAGCCAGAACCGTTCCCTGTGGGGCCCCCGTACTGCAGACGACCCTGTCCGACACACAGCCCTGAGTCCTCACATACTGTGGTCGGTCGGTGAGGTAGTCCAGGATCCAGGTAGTGAGGTGATGGTCCACTCCAGAGTTCACCAGCTTGTCCTTTAGAACCGAGGGAAGAATAGTGTTGAATATTACCGAGATTAAATATATATGATGATATTATCATCATCAACATTCACCCTGGAAAAGCACTAATGAGAAGACCATCAGGACCGAGCTGCGTCTCCTGGATGCATCATCACAGCTGTCCTGTACCAGATCTCGGCGCAGGGATCAAGCAGGACTCGTAGTCTTTACCAGCACCTCCTTCAGTCCTGTAGAAAGCTATACAGTAACAATGTATATACATTACAATGTCATTACTCAGATATGACTGACTCTGAATTACTTTATGGTAAGTAACACACTATTGGCAAGACCCAGTGTGAAAGAATTCCTTGCTCAAGTTTTTATTTCATCATCAAGTGACGACCTTTGACCTTACATCAGGTTGTATTGAATGCTGTCAGAGAAAATCTCATGTCCTCTTTCTGCAGCTGACTACAGTGTTTAAAACAGAAGCCGTGCAGATCTGAGTCTATGTGACAGCATGGATGATCAATCATTTTGACTTTTTGTCTTTAACTTTAGTATAACCAGGACGATCACCTCACCTCGTCACCATCCGTCAGCTGATGATCCCACCATGGTTTCTCTGTAGTCTTTAATAGATGTCCACACCCAAAGAGCTGGGAAAAGCACTGCAGACACCCATCTGACTGAGAGGGACAGCTACATCAAATGGTAAACATTTTGAATATGTACGGAGAGAAGCAATGAGAAAAACTGAGAAACTGGTTACTCAGAACAGTCTTCATCTTTCAGCTGCTCCTTTAAGGGGTTGCCGTATTGGATCACCTGCCTCCATCTAACTCCATCATTAGCATCCGTCACATATGCCCTCTGTATGTCCCATTACATTCAAAAACTCTTCTGAGGTCTTCCTCTTTTCCTTCCACCTGGTAGCTTCAACATCCTTTGTGTAATATGTCCACTTGTGGACTTTCCTTGTTGCCACCCTTCTGTCACCAATCACCAAAAAACACTCATCTCCATACAAACTGTATGCCAAAGTATCCTTGGGCAAGAGACTAAACCCGTGCTGCTCCCAATGCATTCATTGTAGTGTGAATGTGTAAGTAAATGCTGTGAATGAGACCTTGAATAAAATACTTGGGGTCAAGTACACCAGAAATGTACTATATAGGAACCTTGTCATACACACAGTTCTTGTCTAAAGAGACAGTGCAACACCTTCAGTCTTCATCAACACTGTCAAAGGAAACGTCACATATGGAGTGAAACCACGTAGCTGCTCAGTGATCACCTCTGTGTTTGATAACACTTAACCAAAGATTCCAAATTCTGATCCATCAGTCCATAAGACCTTCTTCCAGTCTGCAGTAGTCCAGTGGTGGAGTTTATGGCCCAGCCAAGCCTCTTTGTCTTATTGTGATGTTGCTGCAGCTCGTCCTGTCAAACCTGCAGCAGGAAGTCTTCTCTTCACAGCTGAAACTGAGACTTCTCACTACAACCACGATTAAGCTGCTTGAAGCTGTTGTCCTGTGAGCCGCCATCACACTGTAACTGATACAGTCGTGTCTTTGGGTCTGCAGACCCCCTCCTGTCACAGTTTGTTTCTGAGCCTTTGGATGATGAAGGAAACTGGACTCACTCTTTGCAGTTTCTCTGTAGGACACACCTACATTTGAAGTGTTATGATGGTCTGTCTCTCTTCCATTGTTAATCGTCTTGTTGTCACCATTTCTGTACCAACACGCTACTTTCTGCAGTACAATAATGTTCAACTGATGCTCACGAGGGTCTGGTACCACAGTGTGCCCAGCACACAGAGGGGCTGTACCTGCAGGAATTAGTAGCACTAACCTGAGTCTCAATTGCTGCAGAGCAGCTTTAAATTGTTAACCCATGTTGTGTTCCCTGAAAAAGACCTTTTTGTATAATTCTGAAATGTACATTATTTTTCACTTTTGGGTATCTTTTATTTTAACCTGGCAGTTCACCACTTGTTTGTTCTATTTCAAGACATTTAGTGGACTTAAACTTGAATTGCAATAAATAACTGGAAAAATTGGGCTGTTCAAAACTTTTTAATCGGTAGTGTGTGTGTGTGTGTGTGTGTGTGTGTGTGTGTGTGTGTGTATGCAGAAAGGCTCCGGCCCAGGACCTTATCCATTGAAGCAACAATGCTAACCACTGCTACACATCTTAGACTCACTTCTAAATTAAATTATTTGAAGGAAAACTGATGTAAGAAACTGCTAAACATGCCCAACTTTCCCACAGTGTTACAGCCATCAAATTCAAATTTGGAGTTGGTCAGTCCAACTACTAAAATCTTACTTTGGTCACGTAAAGAACTGCTCACCTGATTTATTGTCACAGAATGTTTTTACTGCACATCGGAAAATATTCTAGTTTTTCTGGAAATGCGGTCACGTGTAATAGAGTATAGTTACTTCAACCTCAGCAAAGCAAGACTTTTATTCTCTGGCCATACCTGACAGTTTAGTGCCTTCAACTGGACAGAAACTTGCTGATACTGGGATGAGCTTAAAGACAAAGCCCCAGAGGGAACACACATTTTTATCAGACTTAATCGAGGCAGTTGAAATAAACACCAACTGTTGAGTGTTTTTAAACAATTTCCTCTCCTTTCATTCGGAGTTTTGTAAAATAAAAAAAAGCAGACATGTCCTTAATGGCCAGAAGACGGCGTCCAGGACAAGAGCAGCATGTTCCTCTGATCATGCTTGAAGCCTTTGATTCCACCGTCCTGCTCTGCCTTTAGTCTTCATCACTACCCATCTCTATAGGGTCAAAATCTGGGTCATCTTCATCCAAATCCAAGTCCTCAATGTCCTGGAATAGTGACTCGTCCACTTCAACGTTGTTTCCAGCTGCATAAGAAGAAAGCCACGGGGTTAGAAGAAACTTCACAGGAAAAAGATTATTCCTACTAAATGCTGTTCTCTGACTGGGAGTTGTTGACTGAGCCAACAGATCCAGATGATCTGTGACTCTGACACAGCAAATCAGATCTTAGAAAGTCACGTTTTTTTCTCTCTTTCACGTGTCTGCCTGCTGCCAATCCCGTTTCTCCCGAGCTACACAAACACAATTCCATCCATTTTCTGCCACTTATCCAGGTTCGGGTCACCGGGGTCTGAAGCCCAGACTTCCATCACCCTGGCTCTTCAGCTCATCTGGGCAGACAATGAGTTGTTCTCAAGCCAACCAAGACATATAATCTGTCCAGCAAGTCCTGGGTCTGTATGAGTGCACCCACCAAGTAGGACACGCCCAGAATACTTCACCCAGGAGGTCGGGGGGGGGGCGCCTCCTCGTCAGATGCCTGAACCACGTAAACTGACTCCTTTCGCTGTGGCTGGCGGCTCTACTCTCAGCTGAGCTCCTCAGTCTATCGCTAAAGGAGAGGAAGCTTACTTCTGCCACTTGTATCTGCAAATTTGTCGTCTTGGTCACTAGGCTGAGCTCATGAGCACAGGTGAGGGCAGGAAGGAAGATCGCAGTAAATCAACAACTTTGCTTTTAAGCTCTCCTCACCAAAACAAGATGATACGAAGTCCGTGGCTCAATCCTTCTGACGTTCTCACACTCCACTCTGCCCTCACTTGTAAACGAGACCCCGACCTACTAGTAACTCGTCCCTGACACAGAGTTTGACTCCACCCTTTCAAGCTGAGAAGGTCTCGGAAACGGAGGTGCCGATTTTGAATCCAACTGCTTCACACTCAGCAGCAAACTGCTCCAGTGAAAGCTGGAGGTCACCACCTGATGAAGCCAACAGAACCACAACATTCGCAAAAAGCACAGCTGAAACCCTGATGCCACCAAAACAGAGACCCTCCACTACCTGCTACACCTGGATACCGTCCATAACAGAATCTGTGACAAAGGGCAGCATCCACCAGAAACTGCCGACCACATGGCCGTCGCTACACGTACCTAACGCCCTGTAACGACAGACAAGACACCTCATACTCCCGAAGGATAAACCTGTCAGCTGACACCGCTGGGATCTACAGCAATGACATCGGAATGTCATTTGGACTGGAGAAACGTACTCAGATGGTAACAAAGAAATGTTGGTCGGGAATTGCAGCTACTGAGTACAGCTATAAGTATCTTTTAATCCCACGAGAAAATGGAAGCCGTAAAGAGGAACCTCGGAAAACTGCAACCACCAAATACCCGCAGAGAATAAGGCGAGCCCCGAGGATCGGCTGAACGGGAAGAACGAGATCCGAGCAATCAACACTGCTGGGATAATAGGATGGCCAAAGGAAAAGGTGGAAGCCACTGAGACCGAGGCAAGAAAGCGAGGGTTTCACCCCAGACACGGCACACTGAGAGGAAGGAAGGAGGTCGAAACCACCATCCCGAATGAAACAAGGATCCATCAGCCCATCACAAAGATGGCCACGACTGATCACGTGCCTACTGATTACCTGCAAACACAGACGTCCACACAAGTGTTATGTTTAGATTCCACTGTCCTATAAATGACTTTAGTCCTCACAACAAAAAGAAGCACAACACTCAGAAACAGTCCTTACCATCTTCAAGGAACTGAATGTCAGATGTGTCCAGGTTGTGGTCTCTCTCAAACAGCTGTTTACCTGGTGACAGATGCACAGTCTTCAGTCAGGACACGTACGTCATCATCTTTACAGTTTTTGGTGTCTTTGAGTAACACCGTGTACCTGTCAGTTTGGGTTTTCCTGCCTGCTCCTCCTCTTTCTGTCTTTTTCTCCTCAGTTCAGCCATTTCCAGCTCAAACTTGGCTTTCCATGCCAGGAAGTTTTCAATGGTTACCACTGTTCCCTGGAAAGCCACCTGTTGAAAGCAACTACTGTTATAATAAAATAAAACCTTGGCTGCAGAGAGTGAATGGTCATGAATCCCGTCTGGGTTCTACCTTCTCTGCTTCCTGGGCCTCTCTCTCTTTCCTCCGCTTTTCCTCTTCTTGCCTATTTTTCATCACATCAACAATTGTATTAAGTTTCTCTTGAACAGCTGTAACCAGGGTGAAGATCATCACCATGCCCAAGTTTTCTTCTGCCTGCACAGTGAACACAAACATACAAAGCCACATTTCACCAACTGTCCAAGAACAGTTCAACACTTTTGGTTCAATTCTTTTTCTTTTTGCAATAAGGCGATGGAGAGACGTCTGACGTCACCTACATTTTGATTGTTATTATTGCTGTGTAGTTTAAGGGGCTTGGAAAGCAAGCTTCTGTAAGGTTCTTGGAGATGTTTCACCTGTGAAGCTTCTTCAGTTCACATAAAAAATACAAAATTGAAAGTAAATTTTCTCATTAAGTGCATCCTCCCGCTGCTGCGTTGTCACATGGATATCTATGTTTGGACACAGCTTCTCATTCAATGTTTTTTCTTTATTTTTAGCACTTTGGACATTGTAGGTACAACATGAAGACATCACATGGTGATGGAGTGCTGCACCGTGACCTGCCCTCCACGGTCACCTGACCTACACCCAGTGGAGATGGTTTGGGATGAGATGGAGCGCAGAGTGAAGGCAAAGGGCCAACGAGTGCTCAGCATCTGTGGGAACTCCTTCAAGCCTGAAACAGTATTATGGTGTTTCACACTTTTTGTTTACTACATAATTCCACATGTGTTCAATCATAGTTTTGATGCCTTCAGTGAGAATCTACAATGTAAAAAACCATCACACGAGAAGGTGTGTCCAAGCTTCTGACTGCTCGTATAAAGCATCAATCTGATACTCTGAGTTACACTGATAAAAAGAACACGTATATCAATCCTTTTAAACGCTTTGGAAACATTTAAAGTTGTCTCTATCTCGCTACATGTCCGACAGGCATCACTGCACAGTTCAATGAACATACACTGTTATTGTGTTATTAGTATGCACCCATATTTCATTACAATGTTACTGTAGTCGTGCCCATGGACCAGCTGTACGAATGTCTGAAGCTTTAAGATTCGGCAGCATTTCTTCACAGATTCCTCTTAATGAGGTTTGAGCTTCAGCTACATCACAAATGTAGACACGCAACAGTGAAGCTGTCATCCAAGGCACTGGGCTTCCATCCAAGCATCTGGAAAGATCTAGAAGCCACTAATTAGCCCTCAACCAGCACCAGACCCACGACTGCTCAGATAAATCCAATGACAGACCTGCTGTTGTAATAGTGTGAGGATATCTTCTGCGTCACTCTCCTCCAAGTTCTCCTGGGAATAGATTTCCCACAGCGGGGGCTCGTCTGGGTACTTGTCTACATACGTAAACTTTAAAGTTGTTTCCACAGCTGCAAAAAGACAACAGACAGTTCATGTTCCACAACTTTACAAGTGCACAATGAAAAAGTTCTTTTTATTATTTAACTAAAGATAAAACTTTCATTTATTCTTTATTCACTACGTGTAAAGTCAAACAGGTGGATATACGTGTACCCCCCCAGCTTAGTGCCAGCATAGTGGGGTTTTCACTAGTGGACGAGAGGATTGCTTTCATTCTGGTCAAGTAAAGGGTCTTGTTATTCGTGCTCATCAATCAACCATGCAGCCTACCCAGCCTTCCTGGAGGCCCTGAGTGGGGTGCGTTAAAGTGGCCTTTGCTGTGTTACTAAGACCCCACAAGAACAGTTCTGATAACATAACTGATCCTGCGACCATGCAGGGGAACATCCTTAGAAGCAAAGCAGTATCACTGGGACCAGTGTTCCTTCAACTGCTGTCAGACGGTAGTCACAGACGGGCTCAACGGTCATGGATTTCACACCAGAGGTTTTACAATACTGTTCTATTATCATGATCCATTTCAAATGCTAAGTTGCTTTTAAATATATGCTATAAATGTACACATGCATATACACACACATTCTATAATGGAAAGCAATGAGCAGTTCAGTTTGAAACACCTGACATAATAACAGCTGCAGTGCTAGCAACACACCGTTTTCCAACCACATTCATCAGTTTACTTACTTTCCCCGTTCTCCCCGGCATCAGACGTGACCGTGATGGTGAAGCTGGTTGGATCTTCTGAGAGCACTGCAAGTACACATTCATTAGTAACATCACTATTACCATGATTTCATAAGTGGCTGGGTAACTAAGGCATATTTCACGATTTTACCAACCAGAAATAATAAAGATTTGGATACCAATAACAAAGACTTCAGGCAAGCTTTGCTTTTCCCAACAGCTACCGCGTGCTAATAGAAATAGTATTAGTATTTTAACATTTGACATTACTATGAGCATCCTTTCACAAACACAAGAACACCAGCAAGCTAATCCCAAAAAGTTGATGCTCCTCATTTGGACGTTTTCAGCAGGAGAAACGCTTCATGCAGGGGACTTCTTCAGTCTCAGCTGACTGCAGGTTTCCAACCTTATAAACAGAACATTTGTACAACGACTGAAACCAGCACAGCTGATTATCAACGGGCTGGGAGGTCAGTTCTGCAAATTCTCATGACCATTGATCAACAACCATTGGTGAGTGTCATTCACAGAGAGTTGAGGGATGGCTGCAATCACAGCATTGTAAGATGCACACAGGTGTACCCTTAGGTCCCCTCCTCGTTTCAGAGATGGTCTTTCCCTTTTCACGTGAAAGGTTTCAGTCGTTGTACAAATGTTCTGTTTATAAGGTTGGAAACCTGCAGTCAGCTGAGACTGAAGAAGTCCCCTGGATGAAACGTTTCTCCCGCTGAAAACGTCCAGATGAACAGAATCAACCTTCTGGGATTTCCTTACCTGGATCACTGAGCATGCATCAAGACCAGCAAGCTAAGTAACGTGTACTTGCTAGCTATGAGCTAGCTACTACTTTCGTGCTACAATCCTACTTAACGTTACGTGCCATTCAGACCTGTAAAGGAGTCTGGGTAGATGGACTCTATGGCTTCGAGTTCATTCCGCTGCTCTTCGGCGTAGTCTGTCATGTTTGTGAAGCTGCAGGTTATCTGGAAGTTCGTAAAATCATCACCAATGCGTTCGCTGTGTGCTGCGTACTCAGCTGAAACAGTCGATCGCCGATCTCGACGATCCGCCTCTTCTTCTTCTTCTTTTCGGGTTTAGCGGGGGTCGCAAACCAGCTTTGAACGTACATTACCGCCACCTCCTGGACTTGTGTAGATCACACGCTCCACACAAGAAAAAGAGAAAAACTTGCGTCCGTGTGATTTTTCTTTATGAATGAGTGAAAAAAAAAAACAATCGGGAAATGGTCGTTTACCAATTATCATTTGGAGGAAAACAAATAAACAATAAATAAATAGATAAGGGAAAGGAACCGTTTTACTAACAGGGGGCGTATCGAAAGTGTTTGTCTGAGTGGGGGAATGAGTCGAGTTGTACAAAGGACTTTGAGATATAAGAACCAGTCAAATTACCAAATCTTATTTCGCACTTTTGTTGGTATTTATTTAGTTTCTCCTCTTGTACAGGTGTGAATGCCAAGATTAGGTCTCTTTTTTAAGAGTCACTTGTCTCCATTCCTCCTTCCATTTCTTTCTGGTCTATTTTTTTTAGGACATTGACTGGAAGAAAGTTTGGTGTTTGCCAAAAAAAATTCCTCCTTACTAAGTGAAGGAAATTTCATTTAAGCTAATTCATAGATTCTACCCTGTTAAATGCTTCCCTCAGAAATGTAAGAGGGATGTAGACACTCTTTGCTCCTTCTGTAAGATCGCCCCAGAGTCCTGCTCACATCTATTCTGGTCTTGTACCTCTACGTAGATTTTGTGGTTTCATCTCTAAGAACATCTTATCAAATTTTGTGCTTTTTTACCAAAATGTGTTATTTGGTTACACTGACTTAGTAGGAAAGACTCGAATGCTTTTTACCTCATTAATCTGATTTTACTCCTCGCCAAAGACCATAAAAGTTCTCAAGCAATGAACCTCACTTTCTCACTTTTAGGAAAGAAATTGAACTCTGTGAATACAATTTGCTCCTCTCACAACAAAAAAGCTTTTAAAACCGTAAATATCTGTAATGTAATAATGTAATGATTGTGTGTTTAATGTCCCCGTTTAATGATTCAATGTCATTGTATCTCTCGCTTGTTTTTCTTTTCTTTTTTATTCCTTTTTCTTATTTCCCCCTTTTAATTTTGATATGCATCTTACCTGTTTAATTTGGCGCACTCTTCCATTGTATCATAATTTTGCAGTACATTGTCTCCTCCGTGTTTTACATTTGTTGTTACTGTTCCTCTTGAAATAAAGATGGAGAGAAAAAAGTCTGAACTGGGACACAGCCCGAGCTACACTTTCTACCGGGTTAACTTTGGCACAGCACGGAACCCTGTTCCAGATCCTTCCGGCCCGCTTCAACCTCTAATGGCCCGAATAAGCCATTTCATTACCATTGCAGACAGAACAAACGTCGCAGTGTTTATTTCTCTGGGTTTTATTGGCGAGTACACGAAGAAGCTTTTTCCTCATACGTGTAGAACAAATCGGAATTCCTGGACGGAACCTTTGACGGGCGGTTAGTTGTACTCTACGGAAACGACGTAGTGTAACACACAATGTCTCTGGTGGAAGCACACGCGTTGGACTCCGGTGAGTTTTGTAATTCACGTTTTTATTATTGCTGCTAATTGTAGCCGCACGGCCTCGAAGATTCTTACAACAACAGCACTAAAGGCGGTCTCTGCTGTTATTGTTAACACAGCAGCAGAGACATGAATGGTCTGCTGTGGTTACAGGATGGATTTAAAGTCCGTCTGTTCACCTGGTAGAAAATGAGCGAAACTTTTCTCCTGTAACCTGCTCTTTGAATGCGAGCGTTTACATCGTACTAAGTGTAAATAGTGTAACAAATCACGCGTGAATCGCACACGAACACCGCATTTGCGTCGGTATTCAGACAACAACGATCAACAGGGGCGTCGCTAGCATCACTGAGGACTTGGCCCAGCCCTGAAATCTTTTGGGTTCCTGCTTGAGAAGAACATTAATTTGAGTCCTTCTTGTTTGTTACAGTTTTATTTGCCAGTACAGAGTTTTTACCAGCCTCGGAGCTTTTATTGCACCACGATTGCTGCGTTTGAACTGTATGCCCTCTTTCTGATGCTCACCTCTTCTTCGTCTTTCCTGCTGTTGTGGTGTCCCTCATTTTGCATCTCTTCTTTGCTCGCTCCTCCTGTTCTCTTTCCTGACCTGGTTATGAAAAGAATGCAGTCAGCATGTGCCGATCAAACGCCACCACCATCTAGTTTGATGGGATTATTAAGGCATCAACTTATTTTATACACACTGACTCAACCTCAAATATCAGACTGCAGAAAAGCAAAATGACTCATGCACTCTGCCAAGACACAAGAGCTAAACAGCAAACAAAGTCAGTGGTGAATGTGAGCTATAGGCCAACATTTAGTTCAGCTGCAGAGGTAGACTGCACACAGTGACGTCTGTCTTCAGTCACAGCACTTCCTCTTTTGTCATTTTATGTTTTCTTCTTCATTTTGCAGGATTTCATTTTTCACTCTGTTAAAATCTACATCTGATTTATTTCAAGCTTTTCTGTGAAGTATCTTCAAATGTCCAATAGCTTTCTTTGATCCTCGGTAAACATGCAACATAAAAAGATCGTAGCGGTCACTCTGCTGTGTTACGGCACAAACGTGCATATTTGTGAGGAGCACAGGAGTCAAACGTGCACGAGTAAACAGAGAAATTACACCAAATGAACTCAAGTCAAGGCTTAATTTTTCAGTTCATGAAATTTAAAACATCCCCTGCGTTTCCATGGTTACTCACTGTCATGTGTAAACCATCCCTGCAGGATGACATCACCCTGAGCTGCTGTGGGATTTCACAGCGTCTCAGAGTTCCTCCTGATGTTCTTATAAACGCTGTTGTAACGCTTATGCTGGAGTCCCACGCATCGTTAAACCCCGTTGGTCAGACCAATCAGGTGCTCGTACGAGGTTGGACCTATTGAGGGATGCTCAGCTGTAATTGGTTCACACAGATATGTGACTGTTTCAGGTGTGACTTTAATAAACAATTCTTTAAAGATCCAGAGCTAATCACAAACCATCTGTGGCTCGAGCCCCGACACACCTGTGGAGCACAGCAACAGCTTCCAGCAGCTGAAAGGTCATTATTTGTTTATTATTGTTTATCCAACTTGAATTTTCCAAGTGATGCAGTAGTTGGACTTTTAAAGTGAACTCATGGTTTGTAGAGTGTTACCTGTGCTGCTGCTCTAAGCTGTCACAGTAGTTGTGGATTAGTCATGTTAATTTTTGTGCTTTCATGAAGTGTTTGTAGTTTGATCGTTACAGACTCTTAGAATAATAATAATACTGTTCATCAAACCATGAACCTCGCTGTGCTTCTCTCTTGAACTATGCTGGCTGCTCTCATGTAGACTCTGATTGTTAGTCACTGAATGTTCTATCAGTTGTTCCATTAATTAATCGAGAAATCAGGTAAGAAATACTTTTGTGTTACTATGATCAATAATATATATTCCAAAGGGGGGAAAAGTGCAGGTCTTCAAAATGAACTGTTTAAAACATCTGTCCAAAAAACAAAAACCCCAAACCCTGAGCCTGCAGTGATATAATGACATTATTTAAAGAAAATATTCATTAATGGGAAAATAAAATCATCTCAAATACAGTAATGTTAAATAAAATAAAGTTTATCCTTCTGAGAACTGAGGAAAAATAAAGAGAGCTCAAAGTCCAGGATGTCCTCGATGTCGTCCATCAGGACTTGTTAGGATCGCTCGAATGAGCCAAAAGATACAGACCACAAATCAGACGTCCGTTACAGAGGACGTAAGTGAATCAGAATCAGAATCAGAATCAGAATCAGAAAGGGGTTTATTGCCAAATGTTGAGCAGGTTTACAACATTAGGAAATTGCTGCGGTGCTTCAGTGCAAACATGCTGTCATAAATAGCACTTAAATAGACATGAAAAAATAAAAGTAAGAATAAGAATTAAGAGTGCTACGTAGAAAGATATATACATGAGTGCAGGTGGTGATCAGTGCCAACATGGAATGATGCAGTGACACAGCGTAGGGTCATGTGTTAGTGGCGGGGACAGTCATGTGGTTATTGTTCATGTGTCCAACAGCAGAGGGGAAGAAACTGTTCTTATGGCGAGAGGTTCTGGTGCGAATGGACCGGAGCCTCCTGCCTGAGGGGAGCAGGTCAAACAGACTGTGTCCAGGGTGAGAAGGGTCAGCTGTGACTGAGCTGCACGCCGCAGTGTCCTGGAGGTGTACAGGTCCTGCAGAGATGGGAGTCTGCAGCCAATCACCTTCTCACAACAGAGCGCACAACACGCTGCAGTCTCTGTTTGTCCCTGATAGTGGCTCCAGCGTACCACACGGTGATGGAGGAGGTGAGGATGGACTCGATGATTGCAGTGTACAACTGCATCATCGTCCGTGTTGGCAGGTTGAATTTCTTCAGCTGCCTCAGGAAGTACATCCTCTGCTGGGCTTTCTTGATGACGGAGGTGATGGTGGGCTCCCACTTCAGGTCCTGGGTGATGGTGGTACCCAGGAAGCGGAATGAGTCCACAGAGGTGATGGGGGTGTCAGTCAGGATGATGGGGGGGAGTGGAGCTGTGTGCTTCCTGAAGTCCACAATAATCTCCACTGTCTTCCGGGCAGTGGAGACGTACAGGAGGACGTATGTTCATGTGCAAGTGAATGGATGAGTTTGTGTCTGTGAGCCTTTAAAGGCGTATATGGTGAAAACAAGCACGTCAGCATCCTGAAGTCTGCCCTACAGCTGTGATGTTGTAGCCCAGCGGTCTCCAACCTTTTTTGTGCCACGGACCAGTTTATGCCCGACAATATTTTCACAGACCGGCCTTTAAGGTGTCGCGGATAAATACAACAAAATAAAACTAGTACCGGTACCGAAAAAAGAAGATTTATTCATAACAGACGTGAAAGACCCAGGAAAACCAAGTTAATGATAAAAACGATAACAAAATCACGCTGAAAACCGATAAAAACACTGAAAACCAGACATTTCACACCTGAGCCTCAACTCTCACGGACCGGTACCGGTCCGAGTCCCGGGGGCTGGGGACCGCTGCTGTAGTGCTTAGTCATTCATTAACTTTCATTAAACAGCTGTACTGGTGCATTTCTGTTGGTCTGGGGGTAAAGAGCTTTTATTTTTATATATTGAAATATTAATCTCATTTATTTAGCGAATTTAAAGTGAAAACATATAATGTGACAGAGGTGCTGAAATAAAGAGGGTGTAGTTGACCCCCTGTTAGACTCCCCCTGTTGTTCCAGGATCACTGTGATTGAAACGCTGCATCAGTTACACGTCTGTAGATTTCTGCTGTGTGGGACAAACACCGTGGATGGCAGCTGTTCCAAACGGAGCTTTTCTTCACTGTGAGTTTATCCGTCAGGTGCTTTGATAGCCGACTCCCTCCGGCTGTTTCCAGCAAAGGTTTAAATATCGATCGCAGTAACGAGCGCCACCGTTTCTGGATGTTTTGCTTCACCTCTCTGCACTTCTTGGTATCTTTATGTAGACACAGTGTCATCACCACTGCAGCTGTTATGTTGAAAGGTTCTTAGATAGCGTTTCTCTGCACGCGGCACAACTTCCCTCATTCACACATTTATTAGTACAGTTTTTATCGCTAAGCATCCGAATCTCAATAAACTTTACTGAAAATCTTCTTGTGTACAATCAACATTTAAATGTGATTTCAAACGTTTGCATCCAAGAAGTCAAATAAATCAACTTTTCTCCACCGTCTTTACTCCCATCATCACCTGTCTGCATGTGGTAGGACTAATGTCCACACATAAACAGTGTTTATGTGTTTCTGCCAGTTAAGGTCTTCTTGTCGCTGTGGTGGAGTAAACACGTCTGTAACCTTTGGATGAAATCAGACGCTCGGTTCATCAGGACAGGATCAACTTTCTGGGATTGTCGGATATTTTAGCATGAATCAAAATGCTTCTACTGTGTCAGCGAGAGTTTGTAGTTCACTGCATCATTTCTTTGTGTGAATCAGGTGACAGCATGGCTCTTTGGTCTGAAGGCAAGGTTGATTCTGAAGGAGAGAGTGAAGGTGAAAGAGTGAATGATGAAGAGAAAGAAGAGGATGAAAATGAACATAATGAAGATGCCAGCACTGGATGGGCTGAAGCCATGGCAAAGATCCTCGGGAAGAAAACCACGAGCGGCATCCTGGAGAAGAACAAGGAGCTGGAAAAGATGAAGGCAGCAGAGAGACAGGAGCAGCTCGAGAGGAAGAAACAGGTGAGCGCCGAGTCCCAGGCTCAGGATGATGTGTCCGAGCAGATGTTCATCACTCACCGAGCACAGTTTCCACATTTGTTCATCACTGTCGACAAGAAATGACAACGTTCGACTTATAATAACAAGTTATAATAAGTAGGCGAGTTTATTTTCATGTTTTGGCTCTAAAGACGACCATAAGTATAAACTAGTGATTGAACACAGGAACCACTCAGGAAAGCAGGCAGACCTTAGACACTGTGCTCTGCTCACAATGTTCATCCACATAATAATGTAAAATCAAAACTGCACTGTGACCAGCTGTGTTTGAAAATATATATTCATTCATTTCCTCCTTGTTGTTGAACACTTTCAAAAAAGCAACACGTTTATTTCTAAGCCTTGAAAACCCAAAGATTGTGTGTCCCTAACAGGCTGACGAGAAGAAAGCGTGGGAGCAGATGTGCAGGGAGAAACCTGACATAGTGACGGACCGCGAGACTGAGAAAGCATTACAGAGAATTGCTACAAGGTGACCACTCTGTGTCTTTGTTTGACGTATATGCAACCGAGCATCTGTTCTAATGTGGTCCTCCTTCACTCAGAGGGGTGGTTCAGCTGTTCAACGCTGTCAGGAAACACCAGAAAACTGTGCAGGAAAAGGTGAAGGATGCTGGTGGATCAGACAGGAAGAGGGCAAAGATCCTTTGTTCTGTCTCAAAGAAAGACTTCATCGATGTGCTGAGGAGGGAAGACGGAGGTGTCCGAGCAACGGGCAAGACCGAAAAGGCTGCTGTGAGTTGACAGATGTTTGTTTCGTTCTGTACCTCTGCTGTCAGTGTGTTTATCCTGATGTTTCTGTGTGTGTGCTCGTGCAAAGGTCGCTGCTGTGGAGAAGCCTGCCTGGACTGTTCTCAGAGATGACTTCATGATGGGAGCCACAATGAAAGACTGGGACAAAAGCAGTGACCAGGACGAGCCACAGGAGGGAAACAGTGAGGCAGCGATTCAGATCTGACATCAGCCGTGCACACTGAAAGGCTGAGCTCTGACCGTCTGGGAAAAACCAACAGGAGACCCTGAACTGAAAAGACGAGCTTTAGCGTCAGCACACGCCCGTGCACCCACACGTGCACGCTCACGTGCACCGCTGCGTTGGAGATGTACAGTTTTATATTTGTTGCTGAATAAATTTTGACAGGTGACTGTGAAACATACTGAATGTGGACTGTAGCAGAGAACATGTTAAACTACAAATTTCTTCACAGATTCATTCAAATGCAAAACTGTTTATTTGTTGACACTGGAGAAATGCATCCTTCATGTTAACAGTTTTCTATTCAACAATAAATGTGTGCATGCTGGAGTGTACTACACGCTCACAGGTGGAACAGCCTGTTACATCAGCTGCTTTCAGACTGATTTTAGTACGAGTCGAGCAGTGGCATCTCAGTGTGGCTACAAGCAGGGGGTGTGGCAACTGCAAAACTAGTCTTGTTATCATCTATCGTCCACCTGGGCCTTACACAGAGCTTCTGTCTGATTTCTCAGACTTTATATCTGATTTAGTTCTGAGCTCAGATAAAATAATTATTGTGGGTGACTTTAACATCCATGTAGATGCTAAAAATGACAGCCTCAACATGGCATTTAATCTGTTATTAGACTCAATTGGTTTCTCTCAAAATGAAAAAGAACCCACCCACCACTTTAATCACACTCTAGATCTTGTTTTAACATATGGCATAGAAACTGAACATTTAACAGTGTTTCCTGAAAACCCTCTGCTGTCTGATCATTTCCTGATAACATTTACATTTACAATAATTGATTACACAGCGGTGGAGAGTAGACTTTATCACAGTAGATGTCTTTCTGAAAGCGCTGTAACTAAGTTTAAGAATATAATCCACCCACTGTTATCATCTTCAATGCCCTGTACCAACACAGAGCAGAGCAGCTGCCAACAAGGGTCTAAAAAATTATATATTTTAAAATAATTAAACATACAAACCTAAAATGGGTTTAGCTACATTCTGGAGCGTGTTCCTGGATTGCAGTAGCTAGGGAGCTGATTGGAGACAATAACAGCCAATCAGAAGGTTTGCATCCAAGTCTGTGATTGGTTGGTTTTGTGGCACATTTATAACAGTGTTGCTCGTGCAGGGAGCAGAGATGTTAGTGGGAGGGGCTATATTCTGTGTGTGGATAATCGCAAACACCGAAACACATTTATTGCACGCAGCAATGAATTTTGTTCGCTCAAAATAGTTTTCTCCTCAACGCAACATTTGTGCTCGCAAATTTATTTATTTTTACGTGCGCTCAGAATAGAGGCACTAAAATAACGCCATAGATCTGAGGTGATTCTGAGGATCACCACGACCTTGCAAGGAATGGATTACGACTAATATGATATATGATGAGATAGTATATTAGTCAGTGTGGTGTTTTGAAATTTGGTTCCAAGGTCAGCTTTGTCCTCGGGCAGTGAAGGTCAAATGCTGAGCCCACCTAGGTACGCATGTCCCCCACGGGACATAATTATTAGAAGCAGCCTACTTCACACCGACCCCCCCCTCCCCAAGGGAGAATAAAACAAAACATTTTCTAAAAATGCAATTTAATGAATTATAAAAGAAACTAATATGGAAGCAGTGGTTCCCAAAGTGTGTGTGTGTGTGGTGGGGGGGTATGAATAAAAAAAGGAATGCTTGGACACTGCTAGCACAATGGACGGGGCTCCCACTCGAACGCTGCACAACGCTGGTGCCCAGGTACGTCTCCCTGCAGAAGAGTTTCCCCTGCGTCGGGAGCACGTGCTGGGCTGATAATGACACGCTCCCTCTTTCCACCCGAGGCTGCTCCACACTCCTCCACTATCACAATTCCCGCCACCCTCCCTGACCACTCCCCTCCACTTTATGCCACTATGGTGGAGCATCTTGTTGTCTGCTGGGGAGGTGGCAGCATGGAGAGGGACAGGAACTCCAGTCTAATTTTATTTCTAAAGCACAGGACCAAAGTGCTGTACAAGTTCAAAACAATAGAATAACAGAAAACAGCACAAATAAGTAAATAAAACACATAAAAATTAAAACAGCCATATATTAAAAAAGAAAACAAGATAAAAGAGCATAGAATCAACTAAAAACAACTAAAATAAGACTAAACAATAAAAAGCAACTTCTCACGTGGTGTCAAAGGTCAGGGTAGAGAGGTGGGTTTTCAGGAGTGACTTAAAAACAGGTGGTGAAGGAACTGGATTATAGGCTGGTAAAAAGGACCAACTGGGTCCTGGCCAGTTCCCAGACTCCACAGAGGAACTGGGCGAGACTGTAACAGCTACCACAGGTCTTTCATCCCAGCAGCTGTCAGACTGCACAGTGCCCACAGATACTGTCACCTACATGTTGTCATTCCAGCTGCACCTCATGTGCACAGGATAGAAATCTTGGTATATTTGACTGTAAGCTGTATGCAGCATTTTATTTCAGCTTCACTGTTTCCTGCTGTCACTTGTGCTGCTGTGATGTGGATCAAATGAAGCAAAAGAAATGTAAAGAAAACAAAATACTAGTTGAAATTATTCTTTTAAACTTATTCTTCTGAATAAGTTTAAAAGAATAATTGAGGCTTGAGGATCTGGATGTTTCTCATCTTGAGCTGATACACTCAAAGGCATTGCTCTACTCTCGGCTCTTAAATACGGATTCTGACATTCCCTGAATCAAAAGTAAGTTTGATGTTCTTTATTATTATGGTTGCAGTGGTCCTACAAAAACAGTTAACACTGGACCAAACGTTGCCACTGGTCTGTAGGCATTTGTTTATAAGCCAGGTAACATTGCTCTAGAGTGTAAGTGGCATCTGTGACTGGAGATGGTCTGAGGTTGTCTTTTTGTCTGAGGTGATTGTGTTTGGTCCTAGCAGACCTTCTAACCCTCTGCTATTGACTCGGGACCCCTGGCAGAGTATTTTAAACCTGTTGTCACTAATCTGGGTTTTAAGATGGACGCTCAAATTAGGGCCAGTTTTTATCATTTAAGGCGTTTGGCAAAGGTAAGACTATTTTATCCAGGCCGCATTTTGAAACAGTGCGTGCTGTTATTTCATCTCGTTTGGATTACTGTAATGTGCTGTGTTTTGGAGTTAGTCGGTGTCTTCTCTCTCGTCTGCAGCTGGTCCAAAATGCTACTGCACGACTTTTAACCAGCACATAGCTCCCATCCTGGCCTCACTCCATTGGCTGCCTGTTCATCTTAGATTTTCGCGGTCTTCTCCGCCCCAGAACATTAGAGAGGCCCCTTCACTGTCCACTTTTAAAACACGTCTTAAAACCCATTTTTACTCCTTGGCATGTGACACAGTCTGACCCTGATTTTGTTGTTTTAAATTTAATTCTAATTATCATTTTATACTATCGTGGCGGACCACCAGGTGGCTCCACTCACACCAAGTGGAAGGGCAGTGCTGGGGTGGAGAGTTTGGCGCTTTTCTGTATGTGAAGTTCTGCTGGCTCAGTAATTAAGTTGGAGTGAGACACTGAGACCGCCCCTGTCGTTTTTACAAACCTGCACACTATTTTATTTTTTGGTATTTGTGCTAATTTCATTATTTTAAAATTTATTTTAATTCTCATCTTATTCTTTTATTTTTATCTTTATTTTTTAACGTATTCATTGCATCACGTTTAGCGTGTCAAGTGTTCAGCACTCTGTGCTCAGCTGGGAGTTGTGCTATATAAATAAATGGCTTGCTTCATACAAGAAGCGGTTAAGTTTGTAGCACTGTGAGCTGTCCATTGTTCTCAGTGACAGACTGAGCCATGGCCAGCAGATGCTCTTAAAACCACTGTGCAGTGAAGGTCTTCATCCTACACTGCACAGGACTTTCTGAAATCAGTTCCCACTTAGCGTCAGACGACTGGGATTGTTTTTGGTCTCAGTTGACGGCTTGGAAAGTCTCCAGTGCTCAAACACTTATCTGTTATTGGGAGATGAGGTTGGGGTCTACAGGGAGTGCAGAATTATTAGGCAAGTTGTATTTTTGAGGAATAATTTTATTATTGAACAACAACCATGTTCTCAATGAACCCAAAAAACTCATTAATATCAAAGCTGAATGTTTTTGGAAGTAGTTTTTAGTTTGTTTTTAGTTTGAGCTATTTTAGGGGGATATCTGTGTGTGCAGGTGACTATTACTGTGCATAATTATTAGGCAACTTAACAAAAAACAAATATATACCCATTTCAATGATTTATTTTTACCAGTGAAACCAATATAACATCTCCACATTCACAAATATACATTTCTGACATTCAAAAACAAAACAAAAACAAATCAGCGACCAATATAGCCACCTTTCTTTGCAAGGACACTCAAAAGCCTGCCATCCATGGATTCTGTCAGTGTTTTGATCTGTTCACCATCAACATTGCGTGCAGCAGCAACCACAGCCTCCCAGACACTGTTCAGAGAGGTGTACTGTTTTCCCTCCTTGTAAATCTCACATTTGATGATGGACCACAGGTTCTCAATGGGGTTCAGATCAGGTGAACAAGGAGGCCATGTCATTAGTTTTTCTTCTTTTATACCCTTTCTTGCAGCCACGCTGTGGAGTACTTGGACGCGTGTGATGGAGCATTGTCCTGCATGAAAATCATGTTTTTCTTGAAGGATGCAGACTTCTTCCTGTACCACTGCTTGAAGAAGGTGTCTTCCAGAAACTGGCAGTAGGACTGGGAGTTGAGCTTGACTCCATCCTCAATCTGAAAAGGCCCCACAAGCTCATCTTTGATGATACCAGCCCAAACCAGTACTCCACCTTCACCTTGCTGGCGTCTGAGTCGGACTGGAGCTCTCTGCCCTTTACCAATCCAGCCACGGGCCCATCCATCTGGCCCATCAAGACTCACTCTCATTTCATCAGTCCATAAAACCTTAGAAAAACCAGTCTTGAGATATTTCTTGGCCCAGTCTTGACGTTTCAGCTTGTGTGTCTTGTTCAGTGGTGGTCGTCTTTCAGCCTTTCTTACCTTGGCCATGTCTCTGAGTATTGCACACCTTGTGCTTTTGGGCACTCCAGTGATGTTGCAGCTCTGAAATATGGCCAAACTGGTGGCAAGTGGCATCTTGGCAGCTGCACGCTTGACTTTTCTCAGTTCATGGGCAGTTATTTTGCGCCTTGGTTTTTCCACACGCTTCTTGCGACCCTGTTGACTATTTTGAATGAAACGCTTGATTGTTCGATGATCACGCTTCAGAAGCTTTGCAATTTTGAGACTGCTGCATCCCTCTGCAAGATATCTCACTATTTTTGACTTTTCTGAGCCTGTCAAGTCCTTCTTTTGACCCATTTTGCCAAAGGAAAGGACGTTGCCTAATAATTATGCACACCTGATATAGGGTGTTGATATCATTAGACCACACCCCTTCTCATTACAGAGATGCACATCACCTAATATGCTTAATTGGTAGTAGGCTTTCCAGCCTATACAGCTTGGAGTAAGACAACATGCATGAAGAGGATGATGTGGACAAAATACTCATTTGCCTAATAATTGTTCACTGGTACCATCCTGTTTCAAAGCAGCAACCATCGTTCCCATCCCAAAACAGTCAAATGTCACATGTCTGAACGATTTCAGACCTGTGGCACTCACCCCCATTCCCGCCAAATGCCTGGAGAGACTGGTCATTAAACACATCAGAGCTGCTTTTCCACCATCCCTGGACTCGCACCAGTTTGCATACAGGGAGAACCGGTCAACCGAGGATGCGATCGCCACAGTGCTGCACACATTACTGAAGCACTTGGAACACAGGAACACCTATGCACGGCTCCTCTTTGTAGACTACAGCTCGGCTTTTAATACCATCCGGCCATACAAACTCCGTCCCAAACTCCACCAACTGGGACTTAACTCCTCTCTGTGCAACTGGATTGTGGACTTCCTCACTAACCGTAGACAGAGTGTCAGAGTGGGTAAGAACACCTCTTCCACCCTTGTGGTCAACACCGGTGCCCTCAGGGGTGTGTTCTGAGCCCTCTGCTATACACTCTCTTCACCCATGACTGTATTTCCTCCTGCGCGTCCAATCTCATTGTTAAGTTTGTAGATGACACTACAGTGCTCGGACTTATATCCAACATTGATGAGACAAACTATAGGACAGAGGTGCAACAACTAGAGTCATGGTGCCACGACAATAACTTGGTCTTAAACACCAAAAAGACCAAGGAGATCATTGTAGATTTCCGGAAGAGGGGTCATAACAACCATCTGCCTCTCTTCATTGGCAGTGAGGCGGTGGAGAGGGTGAGCAGTTTTAAATTCTTGGGGGTAACTGTGACCGAGGACCTGTCCTGGGGCAACCATATCACCTCAGTTGCACGGAAGGCCCAACAGCGCCTCTACTACCTGAGGAGACTGCGGAGCGCACACATTCCCAGATCTCTGATGTTGAACTTCTACAACTGTGCCATCAGCAGCGTTCTGACGTATGGATTTCTAGTGTGGTTCCCCAGCTGCACCAAGGCCGATCAGCAAGCACTCCAGCGGGTGGTGAAAGAAGCTGGCAGAATTATTGGAACAAGTCTGCCAGAGATCAGTAATATCTTCCCCACTCGCTGTCTGAGGAGGGTGCACAGTATCCTGCGGGACCAACATCACCCTGCGCGCCACCTTTTCCATCTGCTGCCCTCAGGGAGAAGGTACAGGTCTATACAGGCCAGAACATCCAGACTGGCCAACAGCCTGTATCCACAGGCTGTGAGGCTCCTGAACTCTCTGCCCCCCTCTCACGGACAATAACCATATCCAACTTCTTAATAGCAATGAACTGGTCTGCATTGGTGCATCATATCTTTATTCTCTTCCCCCTCCTGCGCCCCCCCCCCCCCCCCCCCCTCTTTCTTAAATAGATAACTATCATATCTGATATCATATCTCACAGTACAATAATATTGAATGGGTTGCATTGTTGTATTTTGTCATGTTTCTCAGGTCTTTGTCTGAATTTCTACGAACATTATTGCTAAGGATTGTCTTATTGCATTGGAGTCACACTGGGTTAAATATGTACACTTGGGTTTTAAGGGGTATTTATTATTTTCTTCTTTTTTTTGGGTTGTATGGAAGCCCCAAACGCAATTTCATTGTTCTTGACAATGACAATAAATAAATAAATACTAAATACTAAATTCTGCACTCCCTGTATTTGCGCAATATATGCTTCTGTTCTTCAAGCACTGGAGGTAGAATGAAGGACATGAACGTGGAAGAGAGAGCAAAATTTTTCCATTAAGACTGCAGCGTCTACCAAGAAAGGAATGAGGAGATTAAATCAAATTCACTAGGTAATTAAAACAAGTGCCTCCTCCCAGGTGAGCCATAATCGATGCTGCAACTCAAATATGAATCCTGAAGAGCAGCATGTACATTTAAGAATCACATCAGAGTGTGAATAATAGAGAGAACGCAGCAGAATAAAGGAAAAAGTCCTTGTATGAATGAGTGTACCAGAGATGGGCAGTAACGCGTTACTTATATAAAATATAAGAGAAAGAGAGAACTTTAAGAAATTAATAATAACTACAGTGACCATCAAAACCATGAAAAATATTAAACAGTTTATTTTGTGACACCACAAAACAAACGATAGCATAATAGGAAACGACAGACGTTTTTATATCGCCATCCGATATATATTGTTATATTGAACAGCCCTACTGGAAAGGAAAAACTCAATGCATCATGGGAATCCCCCGGCAGCCTACGTCTATTGCAGCATAACTAAGGGAGGATTCAGGGTCACCTGGTCCAGCCCTAACTATATGCTTTAGCAAAAAGGAAAGTTTGAAGCCTAATCTTGAAAGTAGAGATAGTGTCTGTCTCCTGAATCCAAACTGGAAGCTGGTTCCACAGAAGAGGGGCCTGAAAACTGAAGGCTCTGCCTCCCATTCTACTTTTAAATACTCTAGGAACAACAAGTAGGCCTGCAGAGCGAGAGCCAAGTGCTCTAATAGGGTGATATGGTACTACAAGGTCATTAAGATAAGATGGGGCCTGATTATTTAAGAGCTTGTATGTGAGGAGCAGGATTTTGAATTCTGGATTTAACAGGAAGCCAAAACAGGAGAAATCTGCTCTCTCTTTCTAGTCCCTGTCAGGACTCTTGCTGCAGCATTTTGGATCAGCTGAAGGCTATAAGACCACACAGCTGTGAGATGTGGTCATGTTTTCAGCCGTTGTCAGCAGTTCTATACAGCGATTTTATAGTCAGAATTATCCTGACAAAGTGCCTCTGTGTCTTAAAATGCCATTTTTATTGTTGAATTATTGACTTTCATGAGGTGCAACTTCAAAGTTCTGTATTTAAAAGCAGGAGCTTTGATAAATCATCATATTGGCATTACGACTGTCACAATATGAGTTATCATAGTTATATTACAAAATCTGAAGAAAAATATGCTTTTAAAAATGTCTGAGACATGAATTTAAACATAATTATTTTTTAAAGTATATTAATAAAAAAAGTTTAGGTATCAGGCTTAATAAGACAGGCTGATGATTTATGTCAGAACATATGTAAATATTTAGACAACAGTGTACATCTGTAAGCTAAAACTGTAATAAAAAGAAATTTAGAACAGTATTCAAGGGTAACTTTGATATGTGTGGAGGCCCATTCACTGCAGTACATATCCACAGCTACATGATGGACTGACTCTGTCTTTGGTTACATCATATCGTATATTATTAGCTGTGTGTGACATGAAGGGCCCACACGTACACACTGTTCGGTACTCTGTGCAGCTGTTGATCCTGGTGCAGACTTCCCCTCCGGTCCCAGCTGAGAACTGAAATAGCAGCCCCGATCACTTAAATCAGTGATGGTTTGTTAGGATGAGGTAAACAACGACAGGTTGACACCCCCTTACCTGCTGGGACAAAATGGCCCCAAGCCCTCTGCTTGAGGCATCTGTCTGCAGAATAAAAGGAGTAAAAAATCAGGGGTGTGGAATAGAGACCCCACAGAGAGCCTTCTTCATGCTCCCTGGCACTGCTCGGTCCACTGGACTAGATGTGGGGCCCTCTTTCAGGGCTGTCAAAGTGCCGGTCATTTCTGCAAAGTTCAGCACGAACCTAGTCAATAACCAGTGAACCCCAAGAACCGTCTCACCTCTCTTTTGTTCTTGGAGAAAACAACAGCCATCACATCCTGCCTGTGTCCCGACTGCACCTGCCTGGCTCCCAAGTGGTGCCCAGATACTGTATCTCCCTCAGTCCAACTGCAAACCTCTTGGAGTTAGCTGCAAGCCACACCTGCCTCGGGGACCCCAGGACCGTGGCCACTGCGGACACATGTTCTGCCCAGGTGTCACTACAGATGATGATGTCATCCAGGTAGGCAGCAGCATATGTTGCACAGAGTCTATAAGTGGCTGGACTTTGACCAATTTGTCACACTTCCATTCAGCACACTGTACAAGTTGAGAATGATTCTTTGGACTCTGCAGGCAGGGAATCTGCCCTGGGTTCAATCCAGTCCCCAAGCGAGCAGTGCCTAACGTGTCCAGGACCCCATCAAGCTGGGGCATGGTATAGGCATCAAACTGTGACACTTGCAGTAATCAACACAGAACAGTATGGACCCATCTTTCTTTAGCATAAGAACATCACGCACTGTGCACCTCTATTACTCCTATTTTCAGCATCTCAGCTGGTTTTGTTTGAATATCTAGTCTTTTATGTTCAGGTAACCGATAGGACAGAGAACGCACTGTCATGCCAGGGCATGATTCAAAATGGTGAGTTTGTACAGCCAAGAAGTGGGGAGTACACATCTGCAAACTGCTGTTGGACTGCAGCAACATCCGGTCCACTGGCTGGTGCAGTGGACCCACTCCGCCTCTCCTGCCTGGAGTCTCTCCAGAAACCACCTGAGAATGATCAGATGCACCAGCTGAGCCTCCCCTTATTTGTGCCCCCCTGTAGCCACATGGCTGCCACGTTGTTCAGATGCCTGACATAGGTGAAGGGCCGATCCTCCAGCCCCATTCAGCCCTCCTGGAAGTGTTGCAGTGCTCCACAGGTACGACAACCAGGTGGTCCATAATTGCCTGGTGGACATCCTCAAAATGGCCCCTCACCACCACTGGCAGGCTCAGGGCTGCTGCCTGGGGTTCCTCGACAGTAGAAGCAGTAGCTGCAGCCTCGAATCTTCTTCAGGCCACTGGCACACCTCCCCCATGGACCGGAAGAAACCTCCAGGAATGCCTGGGGTCATCTCCCTCCCCCACCTGGTGGAGCATCAACCTCGAGTGCAGCGGCGGTGCCGGGAGAAAGGCAGACCAAGTGACCAGGTCCTCCAACACTCTTGTCCAATGCTTGGCCTGATCCTGTAGCCACTGGAGCTGATCGTGATGCACCGCTGCCTGCTTAAGATATTTAGAACATTATTGTAATGATGGTGGTTGAGTTAAAGAAGGAGACAATAAAAAAGAAAGTTCCAAGTGGCCTGAAGTATTTATTTACACTTGGGTCTCATCTCTCCCATCATACAGAGTAAGACAACAGACACAGCCTGTCTACATTCACATTTATACCTGCTGTTGTTCTGTACATCTGACACCACATATGTTTATCTCTAAGAGAGCCTTTTTGCTGGAAGCCTTCTGACCTACAGAACACAGAACTAGATGTTGACCCTGCAAACTGCCCAAAGATAGAAGTTTTTTATATGATCATTAGTATGACACGGCTGTGTTTAAGCCTGTAAGCAGACTTGGAGTAGAGCTGCTGCTGCTCCACATTGAAAGGACCCAGTTAAAATTGTTCAGGCATCTGACAAGGATGCCTCCTGGACGTGTCCCTGGTCAGGTATTCCAGGAAAGTCCTACTGGGAGGAGAACATCTTCGTGTCCCCCTGGATGAGCTGGAGGTGTTGGCTGGGGTTAGGTAAGCCTGTGCTTCTCTGTTCAGACTGCAATCCAAACCCAGATAAGCAGCAGAAAAGGGATGGATGGATAATCCGAAACAGTGTTTTTGGTACAGATGTTCATTATCTGTGGTCTTGGAGCTTCAGCAACAAGCTAGAAGTGAACATTAAGGGAATAAGGCAAGTAATTTCAAATGTAATGTTTGGATCAACTCAACAGCAGTTTGGCAACAGCACTAATATACAGCAGCTGTATTTGTGAGGAGATTTCACTCAGAGATGGAGAAAAATGTAAGACAGACAGGATAGGAGAGAAAGAAGAGGTTATATTTAAAGGTAAGGAGTGCTGAGGGGCATTTGATAAACTGGGAAGTTAAAGCTTACAACAGGTCATCTGCTAATCAGAAGGTTGTTGGCTTGGTCCAGTCTGCATGCCAAATATCCTTGGGCTAAACACTAACTCAAGGTTGCTCTCGGATCCCTTGGAGTGTAAGTGTGTGTGAATGTTAGCTTGGAAGCACTTAACCTCTGGAGCCTGTTACGGCTGTGGCCATAAGAACACTGTGTGGGCTGTTTGTTCTGTGTCTCTTTACTGTGCTTAAGACTCTCTACAGGTACCTCCCCTAATGAAGAGTAGTGAGCTGATTGGACCATGGAACAGGTGACCACATTCAAAAAGCCGCTCTGACAGCTCCAGAGAGAGAGAGAGAGAGTGTGGAACGAGCGAGTAGCCTGACAGCCGTCGCAGTCCTGACCCTGGTTTTCCCAGCCTGCGTTTATCTTGTGTATTTGTGGGAGTGTGAATTGTAAGCTTAGGCACTCGTGGGCTGAAGCGGAAGGGGTGAGCTGCCTTTTCTTTTGGAATCGTTTTCTCCTGTTTTCTTGGTCAGGGAGCGAGGGATAGCTCTGTCATTTGTTTGTTCTTTTTTCTTTCTTAGGGTTTAGTTAGTCTTTTCTGGTGGGACTTAGTTGGTTTTGTTTATTATTTTGGCCTGGGCTCACCCCGGAGCTATGCTTCTTGTCCTTAAATAAAATCACTTTTTTTACTTACAACTGGTTTGGATGTTTGGCTTGGGAACCAGGGCGGGGATTTGGTCTCTCTCTCCTCCAACCTTATGTGCGTCCCTACCCGCCTAGACTAGGGGCGTAACATAAATGGGGGCTCGTCCCTTTTCGTTCGTGTGATTGGTTCGTTTCCTTTTTGCGTTTGTGGTGGGGGGGAAACGTCGTGCGCGAGTTTTGCGGCTCTGGAGTGCGCGGATGCGGTTGGGTGTCTGCGGTGTTGTGTTTTCCTTTTTCGCTTTGCTCGTGATGTCGTTTGACATGGATGATTTTGCGCAACGTCCCTCCATTGAAAAGTTGGAGCGGTGCACAAAAGCAGATTTGTTGGTAGTGGCTAACTTATTCAGGGTGGATGTTCCGTTGAATGCTAAGAAGGCGGAAATTAAACACTGTTTGGTGGAGAGACTGGTGGACAGGGGAGTGTTTGGGGGGCAGAAAACCTCGCCGAGTGGGTCTGGGAGTTTGGAGACGGCAGTGGGGGCGGAAGCTGCTGGGGCCGTCCCGAAGCCTTCCAAGGGGCGGATGCCGTCGGGGGCGGAAGCTCCTGTCGCCATTCAGTCTCCTGTATTTGACCCGGCTGGCCAGGTTGGGGCGGGTTTGGTGACGGAGGATCTCAGGCTTGCCCTTCGCTTGAAGGAGGTGGAGTTGGCGGCTAAGGCTAAGGAAGTCGAGCTCATGCATCTCCGCATTCGAGCTATGGAGCTTGATCGTTCTCGAGCGAGTGACGCTGCTCCCGTTCCTGTAAGTACACTCCCCGACACTCCCACCATAGACCAGTTTAACGCTAGCAAACAGGTTGTTTTGGTACCTCCTTTTAGGGAAGGAGAGGTTGACTCATATTTCACTGCTTTTGAGCGCATCGCAACCACTTTAAAATGGCCAAAGGACGTCTGGAGTCTGTTGCTGCAATGCAAATTAATGGGAAGAGCGCAGGAGGTCTGTGCGAGTCTTTCTATTGCGGACAGCTTGGATTATGAGGTTGTCAAATCCACTATTTTGCGGGCTTATGAACTTGTCCCAGAGGCGTATCGACAGAAGTTTCGTGCCTGTCGCAAGTTTGATAGTCAAACGTTTGTGGAATTTGCACGTGAGAAAACTGTCTTATTTGACAAGTGGGTGGCTGCCAGTCACGCGGAGGACTTTACTCAGCTAAAGGAGTTGATCCTGCTGGAAGAGTTCAAGACATGTCTCCCTGAAAACATTGTCGTGTATCTTAATGAGCAGAAGGTGGGGTTACTGTCTAAAGCCGCGGTCCTTGCCGATGAGTTTGTGTTAACTCATCGTGCTGCACTTTCGACAGAGCGCCGTGAGTACACTTCCTCACCTCGTCCTGTCAGAAGTTATAGGGTTTCCCCTAAGCGCCAGACACGTTCTGCTGCTATTCCTATGTCAGATCGCAAATGTTTTTATTGTCATGAAATCGGGCACCTCGTTGCTGCTTGCCCATCACTACAGCGCAGGGAGCAGGCCAACACGGTGAGGAAGCCGAAAAGTGTGGGTTTCGTTCGTTCTATGTCAGCTTCCACTTCACCTAGCAATGGAGTGGGAAGTGAAGGCTTTGATGAGAGCTACCGCCCTTTTGTGTCGGAGGGGTTTGTTTCGTTGAATGAAAAAGAGGAGGATCGGGTGCCGATCATGATTCTGCGTGACACTGGGGCCGCGCAGACTCTTATTTTGAAGGGTATTCTACCTTTTTCTGATGACTCTTTTTGTGGTTCGGATGCTCTTGTCTGGGGTGTAAAAATGGATGTACTACGTGTGCCATTGCACAATGTGTTTCTTCAATCGCCGCTCGTTTCGGGTTCGGTACCGGTTGGCGTGCGCGACCAGTTGCCAGTGCCCGGAGTTGCGATGATTCTGGGGAATGATTTGGCTAACGGAAAAGTGTTTTCTACCCCGAGAGTGGTTGAGATACCGGTGCCTGATATTTCATTACCTAACCCTGTCGCTGAGGAGCATTCCTCCTCTGTTTTTCCTGCTTGCGCGGTAACTCGTGCGCATAGGCGCAAGTACGGTGACGTGGATTTATCTGATTCTTTTCTCTGTGCTGGTGGTGGTCCGGAGTCTGAATCTGAAACCCGTGTTCCACTGACGGGCGACTCTGAGGCGATGCTGCCTATCAGCCCATCAGTGACACCTCAACTGTCTTTGGAAATCAACAAAAAGGAGTTGGTTTCGGCACAGCAGAGTGACCCAACTCTTGTGAGTTGTTTTTCCGCGGCCAACTCTAGCGACCAGTACCCTCGTGTTTATAGTGTCGAGGATGACGTGTTGATGCGTACTTGGTATCCGCCTACAGCTGGTGATTTGGGTTGGAATGTGTTTAAACAGGTTCTGGTGCCTCAACAGTACCGACCCAAAGTTCTTGGTCTTGCCCATGACAGTTTTTCTGGACATTTAGGTATTAGGAAAACCTATCACCGCATTCTGCGTCATTTCTTTTGGCCAGGATTGAAGAATGACGTCGCGCAGTATTGTCGTTCTTGTCACACCTGTCAGATTAGTGGTAAGCCTAACCAAGTCATTCCACCCGCTCCATTACACCCTATTCCAGTTTTAGGGGAACCTTTTGAACACATCCTCATCGACTGCGTTGGTCCGCTCCCTAAAACAAAATCGGGTCACCAGTACCTCTTGACTCTGATGTGTGTTGCTACCCGTTTTCCCGAGGCAATTCCGTTGCGCACCCTTAAGGTTAAACCAGTTGTTAAGGCATTGGTGAACTTTTTCTCTATCTTTGGTTTACCAAAAGCTGTTCAAACTGACCAAGGCTCTAATTTCATGTCTAGGATTTTTGCTCAGGTTTTGCAGTCACTTGGCATTAAACATCGGAAATCTAGTGCCTATCATCCGGAGTCGCAAGGTGCGCTCGAGCGGTTTCATCAGACATTGAAATCGATGATGCGGAAATTTTGCCTTGAGTCTCAAAAGGAGTGGGATGAGGGGTTGCCGCTGCTTCTTTTAGCAGTAAGGGAAAGTGTGCAGGAGTCGTTAGGATTTAGCCCTGCTGAGCTGGTGTTCGGTCACACAGTGCGTGGCCCCTTGCGATTGCTTAAGGAGAACTTCCTGTCCGACACTGTTGCCCCTAAGGAAAATGTGTTAGACTATGTGAGCTCTTTCAGAGAGCGTTTGCATAAAGCGTGCGCAATTGCACGGGATGCTCTCAGTGCAACACAAGGTAGGATGAAGAGGAAGTTTGATGTGAAGGCTGTGCAGCGAAAATTTGAGGTTGGTGATAAAGTTTTAACACTTTTACCAGTCCCTGGATCTTCCCTCCAGGCCAAGTTTAGTGGTCCGTATACAGTGCAGGCGAAATTGAGTGACACGGATTATGTCATCGACACCCCAGAGCGAAGGAAAAAGTGCCGTGTGTGTCATATTAATATGATGAAGCCCTACTTTGCTGGTGGTGTGTCAACAGTTGCGACTGTGGGGGTGCCGGTTTCCGAAACTCGGTATGACCCAGTAGGTGACGATTTGGTTTTCGGTTGTGCTGTGGGCTGCGCACGACTTAGGAATTCTGAAATCCTACGTGATTTAAGGTCACATTTAACTGGGGTAGACGATGATGTCCGAAATGACGTGTGTCGGTTGATTGAAAATCATCCTAATCTTTTCTCGGACACTCCATCCTGTACCACCGTGTTGGAGCATGATATCGATGTGGGGGACCATCCTCCAATCAAACAGCATGCCTACCGGGTGAATCCCACTAAGCGTGCTCTTTTCCAGACAGAAGCCTCTTATCTGTTGGAGAATTGTCTTGCTGTCCCTAGCTCTAGTGCGTGGAGTTCCCCATGTCTCCTAGTGCCTAAAGCGGATAAGACCCCACGGTTTTGTACAGATTTTCGGAAGGTGAACAGTGTGACCAAGCCTGACTCCTATCCTCTGCCCAGAATGGAGGATTGTGTTGATAGGGTCGGTTCTGCGACCTTCGTTACCAAGCTGGACTTGTTAAAGGGCTATTGGCAAGTTCCCCTAACATCACGTGCGGCTGAAATCTCTGCTTTTGTTACTCCTGACCATTTTCTCCAGTACACTGTCATGCCTTTCGGGTTGCGCAACGCTCCCGCCACATTTCAACGGCTCATGAATATCGTGCTGGGCGGCGTCTGCAAGTGTGAAGTGTATTTGGATGACATTGTCGTCTATTCAGACACCTGGTCAGAGCATATGGAGACACTCACTGATGTGTTCCATCGCTTGGAAAGGGCATCCCTCACCCTCAACCTCGCCAAGTGTGATTTTGGTAAAGCCATGGTAACGTACTTAGGAAAGCAGGTGGGTCAGGGGCAAGTGCGCCCTATCTCGGCCAAAATCCAGGCCATACTGGATTTTCCTGCCCCTCAGACTAGGCGTGAGCTTCGCCGTTTCCTCGGCATGGTGGGCTACTACCGGAGTTTCTGTCAAAACTTCGCGGACGTGGTCGCACCTCTCACTAGCCTCACTAGTGTGTTGAGACCTTTTGTGTGGACCTCTGCGTGTCAGAGTGCGTTCCGGGCTGTTAAGACTCTCCTGTGCAGTGCGCCAGTGCTGGCCGCCCCTGATTTTGCACGCCCTTTTAAGTTGGAAGTGGACGCCAGTGCAAACGGGGCAGGTGCCGTATTGCTGCAGGAAGACCATCATGGTGTGGATCACCCAATCGGCTATTTCTCAAAGAAATTCAATGTCCATCAGCGAGGGTACAGCACGATTGAGAAAGAGGCCCTCTCTCTGCTGTTTGCATTGCAGCATTTCGAGGTGTATGTCGGTGGCAGTCCCTCGCCTGTGATTGTTTATACCGACCACAATCCCTTGGTATTCCTAATGCGGATGCGGAACTCGAACCAAAGGCTGATGAGGTGGTCCCTCCTGGTGCAGGACTTCAATTTGGAAATCCGTCATAAAAAGGGCACAGAGAATGTGTTAGCGGATGCCCTATCCCGTGTTTTCCCTTAAACATGACTGTCCAAAACATCTACAAAGGAGATGTCTTTGATTTTGGGAAGGGGGGTGTTACGGCTGTGGCCATAAGAACACTGTGTGGGCTGTTTGTTCTGTGTCTCTTTACTGTGCTTAAGACTCTCTACAGGTACCTCCCCTAATGAAGAGTAGTGAGCTGATTGGACCATGGAACAGGTGACCACATTCAAAAAGCCGCTCTGACAGCTCCAGAGAGAGAGAGAGAGAGTGTGGAACGAGCGAGTAGCCTGACAGCCGTCGCAGTCCTGACCCTGGTTTTCCCAGCCTGCGTTTATCTTGTGTATTTGTGGGAGTGTGAATTGTAAGCTTAGGCACTCGTGGGCTGAAGCGGAAGGGGTGAGCTGCCTTTTCTTTTGGAATCGTTTTCTCCTGTTTTCTTGGTCAGGGAGCGAGGGATAGCTCTGTCATTTGTTTGTTCTTTTTTCTTTCTTAGGGTTTAGTTAGTCTTTTCTGGTGGGACTTAGTTGGTTTTGTTTATTATTTTGGCCTGGGCTCACCCCGGAGCTATGCTTCTTGTCCTTAAATAAAATCACTTTTTTTACTTACAACTGGTTTGGATGTTTGGCTTGGGAACCAGGGCGGGGATTTGGTCTCTCTCTCCTCCAACCTTATGTGCGTCCCTACCCGCCTAGACTAGGGGCGTAACAGAGCCCCAAAGAACCCAAAAGAGGTTCCTGCTTGAAAATGAATGGAGTATTTCTCTGCAATTACAACTCTGTGAAAACAATCACATGCTGATACTTACATAGCTGAGCTCGTGTTACAGCCCATGAAATACAATCTGCCCCCCTTCGCCCCTGCTACTGGGAGCACTGGTGTTCTGTACCTGAATAAAACTAAAGGCTTTCTTATAAGGTTATAAGACATGTCGACCAAATATTTCACGTCCAAATAATTACTGAGAGTTACTCCAAAAACTTCATGGCTCCCCATTAAAATGTTTATTTATTTGTTTACATGAAAATCAGCCAATGTGTATTTTAACACATCTAAAATTCAATGTGATGCAATTTTCCTGCGTAACAACATAAAAGGTTAAGTAAAAACATATATTGCACTCTAAACACAGCAGATCTGAAACAGCGAACACATAAGTGCTCTGTCGCAGTATGACGAGTGCAGGTGTAGAAAAATATAGTGCCTTTGCAGACTGATAATGAAACAGAGATTACTGAAAATTACAAATACTTGAATGTTGCTTTCTTACAGGCATTTAGTGCCACCTAAAGGCAGTAACTGACAAGTGAGACAGCAAAGCAGTTACATGATTTACATCTCACCACAACAAGCTGGTACAGAAAGGAAGAAGCTGAACTTTAAAATCAAAGGTAGGTAACCAGGCTGAAGATCTGTATTTTCTTTTTCTGCAATCATGATGGGCTGATCTTTTCCTCTGCTATGGACGCTTTTTTCAGGCTTGCTACTTCTATTGTCGTTCACCTCCAGCAATGGTTTCTGTGGGAAAATCCCAGTAGATCAGCCGTTTCTGAAATACTCAGATCAGCCGATTTCGCACCCGCAGCCATGCCACATTCAAAGTCTCTTGAATCACCTTTTCTTCCCTCCGTTCTGATACTCAGTTTGAACTTTTGTGGGTCATCTTGCCTAAATGCATTGATTTCCAGCCATGTGACTGGCTGATTAGATATTTGTGACAATGAGCAGTTGAGCAAGTGTACCTAACACAATGTGTGTTACTGCCATTTCTGTCTTTATTTAAAGACATTTATAGTAACACTACTTTAACTGCAGTGAGCACAGGAAACATCCCTGCAGACGTCTTGCTGCTGTTTTAATTATGGAGATATTCGTTGGTTCTGATGATAAGTTGAATTTATTTGCCACAGACAGTGACTAAAGCTAATTTACACCTGACCCCATGGACCCTGAAGGGAACCTTACATACTTGCATACTTTTATACTTCAGTTAATGGTTTTAGTGTCCGCCCCCGGTATCAGGGGCGAAAAGGAGGAGATCATGTTTAATCGGTTATAACACGGGGTGAGAAATATAAGTCCAGACATGTGTGGTATCCACAGAAACCTCTGAATCTCAGCTAAAATGTCATATAAACCATTTCTACAACCACCAAACACACCGAAAACAAGCCACGATTAAACAAGCAGTTACGTAAATGCGCATTAGTCCGCTAAACAAACAAAACCGAACAAGAAATTCTTCAAACTTCATGTAACAGGTGTTCTGAGAAGCCATCCTACTCTGACAAAGTGTCCTACCCGTCTTATAGTTTGACGTTGACTTGTGACTAACCCTAACACTATCCCCTAACCATAACCTTAAGAACCACAACCTTGGATGAGAGAAACAGAAGTTAATTTGGGTTTGGTGTTGTGTGCATGCGCTGCGTCTGCGCAGAAACATTGGGTAGGATGTTTTTTGAGGTAATGGATTCCCAGAACACCGGCTAAAGACAGGCTGGTTAGCTTCCAGAGCTATTACTGACTCCACACACCAAGTTTCACCACAATCAGACCAAAATTCACTGAATGAGCCGGAAAAGAAGACCACAAAAACACACAGCGGCGCAAATGCGCTAAGACAGAAATTAGCTTACCGTCCCGATTTCCTCTGTTATTTTCACTGGTAGCTGGTAGCCACGTGATTATCAGCAGTTACCACGCCTACCTAGCCGCATCAGAGCCGTTTCCCATCAACAACCTCCATTTTAGACCCACTTACAGACACGTGACTGGACAGACGCCACATGCAGTAAATTTGGGCCCACATGGGTTTTGGCATTGCAACGTCTGATTGGTTGAAGTAACGTGAACGTGGCATCGTTACTGTGATTCTATTGGCTCAAACGATTAAAAAGAGGTGTCAATCATGCAAATTGACCAAAAGAAACCAAAGTTACAGCCCCTCGGAGTTTAAAGGGCCAGAGGCCAATTAAACGCTCCATGCACGGCAGAAAAGGGCCATTTCCATTTAAATGTGTGGTTAATATATATATAAACAAAACACCCAGCACGCCCCTGCGGGCGGTTTATCCTTCAAGCTCGGGTCCTCTACCAGAGGCCTGGGAGCTTGAGGGTCCTGCGCAGTACGCTGTTCCCAGGACTGCACTCTTCTGGACAGAGATCTCCGATGTTGTTCCCGGGATCTGCTGGAGCCACTCGCCTAGCTTGGGAGTCACCGCACCTAGTGCTCCGATTACCACGGGGACCACCGTTACCTTCACCCTCCACATCCTCTCGAGCTCTTCTCTGAGCCCTTGGTATTTCTCCAGCTTCTCGTGTTCCTTCTTCCTGATATTGCTGTCATTCGGAACCGCTACATCGATCACTACGGCCGTCTTCTTCTGTTTGTCTACCACCACTATGTCCGGTTGGTTAGCCACCACCATTTTGTCCGTCTGTATCTGGAAGTCCCACAGGATCTTAGCTCGGTCATTCTCCACCACCCTTGAGGGCATCTCCCATTTTGACCTCGGGACTTCCAGGTTATACTCGGCACAGATGTTCCTGTACACTATGCCGGCCACTTGATTATGGCGTTCCATGTATGCCTTGCCTGCTAGCATCTTGCACCCTGCTGTTATGTGCTGGATTGTCTCTGGGGCATCTTTACACAGCCTGCACCTGGGGTCTTGCCTGGTGTGATAGACCCCAGCCTCTATGGATCTTGTACTCAGAGCTTGTTCTTGTGCTGCCATGATTAGTGCCTCTGTGCTGTCTTTCAGTCCAGCTTTGTCCAGCCACTGGTAAGATTTCTGGATATATATATATATATATATATATATATATATATATCCAGAAATCTTACCAGTATATATATGTATATATATATATATATATATATACACTCAACAAAAATATAAACGCAACACCTTTGTTACTGCTCCCATTCCCCATGGGATGGACGTAGAGACCTAAAATTCATTCCAGATACACAATATAACCATCCCTCCCAAACAGTGGTCACAAATCAGTCCAAATGTGTGGTAGTGGGCACATCTGCCATATTGAGATAATTCATCCCACCTCACAGGTGTGCCACATCAGGATGCTGATCTGACATCATGAGTAGTGCACAGGTGTACCTAAGACTGCCCACAACAAAAGGCCACCCTGGAATGTGCAGTTTTGTCTCACAGCAAAATGCCACAGATGCCACAAGCAATGAGGACGCGTGCAATTGGCATGCTGACAGCAGGAATGTCAACCAGATCTGTCGCCCGTGCATTGAATGTTCATTTCTCAACCATAAGCCGTCTCCACAGGCGTTTCAGAGAATATGGCAGCACATCCAACCGGCCTCACAACCGCAGACCTCGTGTAACCACACCAGCCCAGGACCTCCACATCCAGCAGGTTCACCTCCAAGATCGTCTGAGACCAGCCACCCAGACAGCTGCTGGAACAATTGGTTTGCACAACCAAACAATTTCTGCACAAACTGTCAGAAACCGTCTCAGGGACGCTCAACTGCATGCCCGTCGTCCTCATCGGGGTCTTGACCTGACTCCAGCTCGTCGCCGTAACAGACTTGTGTGGGCAAATGCTCACATTCGATGGCGTCTGGCACGTTGGAGAGGTGTGCGCTTCACGGATGAATCATGGTTCACATTGTTCAGGGCAGATGGCAGCTGAGAATGTCCCAGTTCTTGCATGGCCAGCATACTCACCGGACATGTCACCCATTGAGCATGTTCGGGATGTGCTTGACCGGCGTATACGACAGCGTGTACCAGTTCCCACGAATATCCAACAACCTCGCACAGCCATTGAAGTGGAGTGGACCAACATTCCACAGGCCACAATTGACAATCTGATAGACTCCATGCGACGATGTGTTGCACTGCATGAGGCAAATGGTGGTCACACCAGATACTGACCGGTTCTGGGTCCCCAGACCCCCAATAGTGCAAAAAACTGCACATTCCAGGGTGGCCTTTTGTTGTGGGCAGTCTGAGGTACACCTGTGCACTACTCATGATGTCAGATCAGCATCCTGATGTGGCACACCTGTGAGGTGGGATGGATTATCTCAATATAGCAGATGTGCCCACTACCACACATTTGGACTGATTTGTGACCACTGTTTGGGAGGGATGGTTATATTGTGTATCTGGAATGAATTTTAGGTCTCTACGTCCATCCCATGGGGAATGGGAGCAGTAACAAAGGTGTTGCGTTTATATTTTTGTTGAGTGTACTTGCTGGAACTGAAGCAGTTGACGCTCCATGACAGGTTGTGCAGTTTCCCTCGATATCCAGCTGATACAATCCGTCAGATCTTTGTGTTCCCATTCCATGGAGAGCTCCATTCTTTCCTCTTATGTAGCAATGAGTCCTTTTGAACTTCACTGTTTCCCTTCTTGGCAGCAGCTCCCACTGAGAAAAGGTTCATTGATAATTTGGGAACATACAGCACATCATACATTGTGACATCTTTTCCATCACTAACTCTGAATGACATTTTCATTGTTATGTTGCCCAGACCTAAAGCCTCAACTACTCTGCCATCACCGAGTTTCACTGTTTGTGGTTCTGAAAACTCTTGGTAGTTTTGTAGAGCTTCTTTATTCCATGTCATGTGTTTTGACGCTCCTGAATCAATTAACCATTCTTCTTGTTGTGCATCACTTTTACATGACTCATTTACAACAAAAGCTCCCTCATATGAGTCCTCTTTGTCCTTATACACCACGCTTTTAGCCTTGTGGGCCTTGTATTTCTTTTTAATGCTTGGACAATCACGCTTGATATGTCCTTCCTTCCCACATTTGTAACATCTCCATGAGTCGGAGCTGTTTGCTCCCAGTGTTTTTGATCCACTCTGTTCATTTCTTTGCATCTGAGATGACATCGCTGATACACTACTGGACACAGTGGTGTTTTCAGTAAGCACTCGCTTTTGTTCCTCATTTATCAAGGCTTGTTGAACAAACTGTAGTGTCAGACTGTCCATCTTTGTCTCCAAAGCAGTAACAACAGTTGCATAGCTGGGTGGCAAACTACCTAGAAGGGTGACAATTTGATCTTCCTCTTCAATTACAGAACCTATTGCCCCTAGCTGATCAGTAAGTTCCTTCATCCTCTTTAAATGATCATTGAGATGTTCTCCTTCCTTCATTTCACACCGGAAGTACTTCTTCTTCAGAAATAGCTTGTTAGCAACAGTATCTCTTTCAAACTGTGCTTTTAGCATCTCCCATGCTTCTTTGGGGGTCTTACAGTTTGTTATCAAGTACAATTGGGGTGTACTTACATTCAGTACCAGCACTGAAAATGCCTTTTCTTTCTTCCGTTCAAATTCAGCTCGTGCTTGGGCATTAGCATCCGCAGCTAACTGCTCCGTCTCCTGTACCATACCCCACAGTCCTTTTGCCTTCAACAGGTGCTCCAGTTGAAATTTCCATGTTGCCCAATTCTTCGGTCCGCTCAGCTTGTCAATAAACAGTCTATCTTCCATTGTGAATCCCACAATTCTGTTTATGTGTCACGGCTGGCGGAGTGAGCCGTGTGGTGTGGAGGAAAAGGAGGACCCAAAATGCAGCAAACTGATGATACGAGTGAAGTTTATTTACACGGTGGCAGTGGCAAAAACAGGCAATGAAGCATGAGTAATGACAAACCTAAACTGGGAGAAACTAAAGAGCAAACCTGAAATCTTACAAAACGGAGAGCGGAGCAGAGAGACGCAGACCAAGGACCAGGATACCAAGAAACACAGACGAGCCGACAACGAACACAGACCGACACCCACTATATATACACACACACACACACACACACGGTAATCGGGTAATCGCACACAGGAGGGAAGAACAGCTGATCTGAATACACATGATGACTGGAGGACACAAGCTGAACACAATGACAACAGACACAGACTTTCAGAACAAAACAGGAAATCTAGAACCCGAACCGGACACAAGGGGGGAGGACACAGAATAACTAGAACAGAGGGAAATAATCACAAAACACAAAACGCTGGGTCAACGACCCAGGACCATGACAGTACCCCCCCTCCAAGGGCTGGCTCCAGACAGCCCAAAACAAAAACAGACGACCAACCCAGGGCGGGCGGCGGGGGCCCAGGACGGAGGGACCAACACAAGCTCCAGCGAACCGAGAGAATTGTCCAAAACAAAAACACACATGCTGGAGCACGAGAACAAAACACAGTTCAGGAGGCCGGCCCGGAGGCTGACAACTCAGAAGTCCAGGACAGTTCATCTTCTGAGGCCGGCCACGTCGGCGACGTAGATCCATAAGCCGACCGAGCGGAAGGCAGCGGTGGCGGAGTGGAGGCAGTTCAGGGGGCCGCCCGTGCACACGGCAGCGGCGGCAACAGGGAAACCGTTCAGGCGGCCGACCGTGCGGACAGCAACGGCGGCGATGACAGAAGTCTGGAGGCCGACCGTGCGGACGGCAACGGCGGCGATAACAGAAGTCTGGAGGCCGACCGTGCGGACGGCAACAGCGGCGATGACACAAGTCTGGAGGCCGACCGCGCAGAAGGCAGCGGCGGCGTCTAGGAGGTCGTCCATGTTGACGATGACGCTCCACCAGCGGCCTGGCAGATGACCGCCGATGTCGAGGCGGCAGTTTGGGACCCGAAGGTGGCGTGGCCGTCGCAGCACCAGACGAGACCGAAGCAGAGGCTGGACCAGACGAGGCAGCTGATGAGGATGCTGAAGCAGAGGCCGGACCAGGCGAAGCTGAAGCAGAAGCCGGACCAGGCGATGCTGACGAGGATGCTGGAGCCGGGCCAGGCGATGCTGAAGACACGAAGGCTGGAGCCGGACCAGGCGATGCTGAAGACACGAAGGCTGGACCGGGCGAGGATGAAGGCTCGGAGGCTGCAGCTGGCGAGGATGATGAGGCTGCAGCAGGCGACGGCGTGGAAGCCGGAGACTGTAGCGCTGCAGGCGTGAAAGAAGCTGCTGCTGCCCGCGGCGTGGATGAAGCTGCAGCTGGCGAGGATGATGAGGCTGCAGTTGGCAGCTGGACGGGCTCCTCGGGCCCTCCAGCTGACGAGGCAGGAGGCTGGCTAGGTTCTCCTGAACCTCCAGCTGACGAGTCTTGAGGCTGGACGGGCTCCTCGGGCCCCCCAGCTGACGAGACAGGAGGCTGGCTAGGTTCTCCTGAACCTCCAGCCGATGAGTCTTGAGGCTGGACGGGCTCCTCGGGCCATCCAGCTGGCGAGACAGGAAGCTGGGCGGGCTCCTCGGGCCCCCCAGCTGACGAGGCAGGAGGCTGGACGGGCTCCTCGGGCCCCCCAGCGAAAACAGTCTCTGGACCAGTGGGCACCGGGGCCCCTGGAACACACAGGTCAGAACCAGTAGGCGCACGGGCCTCTGGCAGGCACAGTTCAGAACCAGCAGGCGCACGGGCCTCTGGCAGGCACAGTTCAGAACCAGTAGGCATACGGGCCTCTGGCAGGCACAGGTCAGAACCAGCAGGCACACGGGCCTCTGGCAGGCACGGGTCAGAACCAGCAGGCACACGGGCCTCTGGCAAACACAAGGCAGACTGCAGCTGCACAGAGCATTGACCCAGCTCGGGCAGCGACAGCCGGATACAGTCCTCAGCTGGCTTCTTAATCTCCAGGGGTCCAGAGTCGGCCGGGGGCTGGGACCCAGCCTCTGGGGAGGCCCTGGAGTGCGTCACAGTCTCTGGGCTGGCCAGCTGTTGCGGACTGACTACTGCGTTATGTGGTGTGTCTCTCTGCTTGACATGAACAGGTGAAATACAGTGCTTTTCCGGTTGGATGGACTGGACTTGTAGTACAGGCGGAGCTGGTGAAGATGGTGGCTGAATAGGTGGCTGAGCTGGTAATAACGCTGATGAGTCTCTTGCCAACTGAGCTATTGACTGAGCCACGGATTGTAACAAGGTGTCTAATAGGTCTGGCTGTGACTGTAATGGGGGTGACGGTTGAGTGGCTAACTGAGCTAGTGGCTGCTGGGCAGCTAACTGAGCTACCGGCAGGGCAGCCGACTCAAAAAACACAGCCCCGGAATAAACAGACACACAGTCCAAAACAGAAAAAGGGTCCTTTTCACTCACCACAGCTGGCAGTTCCAAAGTCCTAGTCTTCGGCTGTGGGGTGATGCGCCGACGGCGCGATCGTCGCTTCCTCCCGGGCAAAACCTCCGGCGGGCCGGGCAAAACCTCCGGCGGGCCGGGCAAAATCTTCACCGCCGGGCTGAGTTGGGAAGCGGTAGCGGCTGGTGGGTGAAGGTGCAGTTCGTTGAGTATGAAGTCCTGTGCGAGCGGGTGAAGAGAGTCCAGCAGCCAGGAGTGAGCAGAGATGAGCTGCTGTAGCCTGGCTTCTACAGCGCGGAGACACTCTTCCCCCTCATGCTCGAGCCATAGGTTAACCAACCTGGAAACAGAGTCAATTAGTTCCTCCCGAAGCTCCTCGGGAGGTGCGGATGCCGCTGGGTCCATGTTTGGTCGGCTCGTACTGTCACGGCTGGCGGAGTGAGCCGTGTGGTGTGGAGGAAAAGGAGGACCCAAAATGCAGCAAACTGATGATACGAGTGAAGTTTATTTACACGGTGGCAGTGGCAAAAACAGGCAATGAAGCATGAGTAATGACAAACCTAAACTGGGAGAAACTAAAGAGCAAACCTGAAATCTTACAAAACGGAGAGCGGAGCAGAGAGACGCAGACCAAGGACCAGGATACCAAGAAACACAGACGAGCCGACAACGAACACAGACCGACACCCACTATATATACACACACACACACACACACACACGGTAATCGGGTAATCGCACACAGGAGGGAAGAACAGCTGATCTGAATACACATGATGACTGGAGGACACAAGCTGAACACAATGACAACAGACACAGACTTTCAGAACAAAACAGGAAATCTAGAACCCGAACCGGACACAAGGGGGGAGGACACAGAATAACTAGAACAGAGGGAAATAATCACAAAACACAAAACGCTGGGTCAACGACCCAGGACCATGACATTATGACTCCCAAAAGAAAACGTGTTAGCAGCTTCCCTTGGCGACCTCTGGGCCCATAACCTGATGTTTTTAACGAACACCTTTTATTGCTTGTAATGCACAGACACACCAACAGAGGGCAGTAATATCTCTTCAACATACATTGTAAAATTACTATTACAACACTCTTCTGCTTGTTTTCTTTTTTCTTTCTCAACAGGTGATCCAGGTGATCGATATATGCATTTTTTTTCTCTTTTTTTTTTCTTCTTTTTTTTTCTGCTCATTCTGTTGGTTTTTGTCTTTTGCCCTTCTCCCCCGTCCCTCTTCTCAGCTGTTTCTCTTTCCCTCTTTCTTTCTCCCCTTCTTTCCTCCAGTCAAGTCTGTCCCGTATTCAGTAAGTGAAAATAAAATAAACAATAAAAGGTGAATCAAATGGACCATTACGGCAAGGCTGGGATGGTCAATTTGGTAAAGTAAATCCGTTGGGCATCTTTCTTTGCCTTTAGACAATAATTCTGATGCAAAAGAGCCAAACGGGACACGCAAAAAAAAAACAAAAAGAGAAAAACCTCTTTGAAAAATCGAGGAGGGAGAGCATCATAAGGGGAAGCTGAGGGCTTCATGTGAGCAACCAACTCCTGCAGGCAGAGCAAGGAAACTGGCTCGAACCTGTCAAAGACAGCAGAACTAGGGACAGGGGTAGAAGGGTCGAGAACGGACTGGGAAGTCTGCGCTTTGACAGATAGCACTTTATCAATAAAAAAGTGTAGGAAGTTTTCACAAATTTCCTGAGAAGACTCGACACCAGCAGTCTGTGGAGCATGAAGAACCATGTCAATAGTCTTAAATAAGACATGAGGCTTACGACAATTTGCCTGAATAATAGCAGCGAAATGTTTCCTCTTAGCATCTTTTACAGTTTTCTGGTAAGAATTCCAGTAGTCTTGTAACATTTGGTATGACACCTGAAGTTGATCCTTCTTCCATTTACGTTCAGCTCTCCTACACTTTCTTCTGGCAGCCCGGGTGTTTTCATTCAGCCAGGGTTCAGATTTGGCTTTTAGTTGCCTAAGCTTAAAGGGGGCCACTGAATCTAAAGCAGTTTGACAGACAGAGTAAAACCACGTACTCAGCTCTTCTGTATCATTGCATATGAAATCGGGAAGGCCACCGTTCTGATTAAAAACAATAGAGAACTGTCCAGCAGAGGAAGGGTTAAAAATACGACAGCTCCTAGCAGCAACAGGAGGAAGATTAACTTTAGTACAAGGAAGGAAAACCTCAAACAAGACAGGCCTATGGTCTGACCATACAACATCACAAACCTCTAAGTTAGAGACTAAGTTATGAACGTCGCGGATCAAACTCTCTGTTTCTTCGTCCCCTAAATCGGGCCGCTTCTGTTAATAATATGTCTTCTACTTCGCTGAGAGTGGCGCTTTTCAACGCTCGATCAATGACTAATAAAACGTTCCTGCTGAACGATTTAATTCTTTCCAAGAAACTGGACTTCTTATTTCTAACCGAAACCTGGCAGCGCGATGGTGACTTTTCATCCTTCATTGAACTCTGTCCGAGTGGGTACTCCTTCATCAGCCAGCCTCGGACGTCGGGTCGAGGAGGAGGTGTCGCTGCGGTGTTTGGAAGCCGGTTTTACTGTCGTGCAGTGTTGGTCGGACATTTTTCATCCTTTGAACTACAGCTGGTTAGAATTGGAAATAAAGATCCATTTTACTGCGCTGTAGTGTATCGTCCACCTGGCCTAAACAGCATGTTTTTAAAGGAGTTCAGTGACTTTTTATCCTCGACTTTGGCTGCGTTCACTCTGCAGGTCTTGATGCTCAATTCCGATTTTTTGATCAAATCCGATTTTTTTGTCTCCTCGTTCACACTACAAATAAAATGCGACAGCAAACGCGCTCTAGTGTGAACGCTCAAAGCGGCCCGCATGCGCAAAAGAAGATGTCACACACAACGCGCTCTGTTTAGACCAAGAACAAACAGTATTGTTTGACTGATGGCCGTTAATATAAAGACTTCGGACTTTACGTTTCCCAATTTTTGCTTTAAGTTATTTTGTTATTTACATAATAATGTAAATAACCTAATAATGATCCTTATTGCTGTTTAAGAGAGGAGCGGTGCTTCAAAGGATAGCTGCAGATTTCTGTCAGAATCTGCAGATTATACAGTACAAATAAAATGTTTACGTTGTCTTCCCAACAGTTTCACTGACATCTATACTGGATGGCTAGGAAGCGTTCGCGATGTCTTCTCGGGCGCTGATAATTGGCTTCAGTCTTGTGTCGGTGACGTAAAAGGCGGATTTAATGCGACTTGACCGTTCAAACAGCAGTCGCTTTCTGAAACATCGGATATGTATCGGATTCAGTACCACATACGAAAGTGACCCAGATCGGATTTGAAAATATCGGATTTGCGCCGTTCACACTGTCATAGCATGATCGGATATGGGTTGCATAGGGTCAAAAAAATCGGATTTGATGCGCTTTCGCCTGCAGTGTGAACGTAGCCTTAGAAGCTGTCCAGACTGGTTATAGTCGGGGATTTTAATATACACGTTGATGATGACTCTGACCTCTTTGCCAGAGGTTTCCTTAGCGTCATGGATTCTTTTCATTTTACTCAGCATGTGTCTGGTCCCACACACACCAAAGGACACACACTGGACCTTGTTTTTACTTTAGGTTTAAACATTGATTTTATTTGTACTGAGGACATTTTTATTTCGGATCATCGTTGTTTTCTTTTTAATCTGTCTTTTCATTTGTCCCTCTCTCCTATTCGACATGTGGTTAGCTCTCGCATCTTAACTTCCTCTAGTGCTGTTAAATTTTCCGATGCTTTTAATTTAGTTTTATCTCCCTATAATGATGTTCATTTTTTAACAAATCTTTTTAATAATCATTGTCTTTGTATTTTAGACAATGTTTGTCCTGTCAAAGTTAGACTAGCTCCGGTTTCAAAGTCGTCTCCCTGGTTAAATGACAGCATTCGCTTCTTAAAGCGTTGCTGCCGTAAGGTTGAGCGTTTATGGAGGAAAACGCGTTTGCATGTCCATCTCCTTTATCTAAAGGACCTTTTAGTCTCTTTTAACACTTCAGTTCGAGATGCGAGGGCGGCCTATTTCTCAGACTTAGTGTCTAAGAGCAGAGGTAACCCTAAGGTACTATTCGACACCATTAGTGATATTGTTGCTCCTGCTCCACCTGCTGTCCCAATTTCATCAAATGAAGATTGTGAAAAATTTCTTTCTTTCTTCGTTGAAAAAGTCAGTGACGTGAGGAACAGTATCTCTCCTTCTGTGTCTCTCTTGTCTGCTCCAACTCAAGCTAGGCCTGTAATTTTAGAAAGATTTTTACCTGTGTCCTTACCTGAGCTGGTCAAGTTGGTTAATTCAATGAAAGCATCCTTCTGCTCTCTTGATATTTTACCTGGATCTTTGTTTAAAAATGTCTTTCAGTCTATTGGTCCCTGTGTGCTCACAATTATTAATACCTCACTGGTTTCTGGTCAGGTCCCTGTTTATTGTAAGAATGCTGTCATTCACCCACTGTTAAAAAAACCTAAGCTTGATGCTTCTCTTCTCAGTAGCTAAAGACCGATTTCAAAATTACCGTTCATTTCTAAGATTTTAGAAAAGGTTGTGGCTAAGCAGCTTATAGCTGTTCTAGATGAATACAGCATTCTGGATAAATTCCAATCTGGCTTTCGTAGAGCTCACTCTACTGAAACTACACTTCTTAGAGTCTCCAACTACATTTTAATGAGATGTGATGCAGGAGAATGCTCCGTTCTGTTGATGTTGGACCTGACCTCCGCCTTTGATACTGTGGATCATCATATTCTGCTAGATAGGCTGAGAGACTGGGTGGGTATATCAGGGGCTGCTTTGGACTGGTTTGAATCCTATTTGCATGAACGATCCTTTTCTGTGGCTACCTCTAAGTACAGTTCCTCTTCTACTTTTCTTACCTATGGTGTGCCACAAGGTTCAGTTTTGGGGCCTTTATTGTTCTTACTGTATTTACTTCCTCTCCAACATTTATTGAGCACTTTTAAGGACATTTCGTATCACTGCTATGCAGATGATATTCAGGTATATATCTCCTTTAAGCCCCATGATGTTTCCAAGCTACAAATTTTGCACAAGTGCATAGACTCCATTAGATGTTGGATGGCTGGAAACTTTCTTCAACTAAATGAGGAGAAGACTGAAGTTCTTGTTTGTGCTCCTAAAACTTTTGTACCTAGTGTTATGGAAAACTTGGGTCCACTTGCTACATTTGCAAAACCGTCTATCAGGAGCCTTGGTGTTAGTATTGACTCAGCTCTGACTTTGGATGCCCATGCAAAATCTTTGGTTCGCTCCTGTTTTTATCATTTGAGAAACATTGCTAAGCTGAGTCCCATTGTATCGCGCTCCGAATTAGAAATTGTCATTCATGCATTTGTTTCATCTCGTCTGGACTACTGTAATTCTTTGTTTACTTGTTTATGTAAAGCCTCTTTGGAGCATCTGCAAGTTGTTCAGAATGCTGCTGCAAAGCTTCTGACCAAGTCCTCCAAGTTTTCCCATGTCACACCCCTGCTGATTCAGCTGCACTGGCTCCCCGTTAAATTCAGGATCCAGTTTAAGGTTTTGACCTTGACTTTCAGGGCCCTGCATGGACAAGCACCAACATATATAAGTGAACTTTTGCATCCATACATTCCCAGCAGGTCCCTGAGGTCATGTGACCAGGGCTTGCTTGCTGTCCAGCACACGAGGCTGAAAACAAAAGGCGACAAAGCTTTTGGAACTGTGGCCCCCAGATTGTGGAACTCTCTCCCTTTGAGCCTGAGATCTGTGGACTCAGTGGTCACTTTTAAAAAACAGCTAAAAACCCATCTTTTTAAACTTGCTTTTAGTTGATTTTTATTTTTAGGTTTTAGCTTCTGTGAAGCACTTTGTGATTTTTATCTTGAAAGGTGCTATATAAATAAAGTTTTACTTACTTACTTTACAGGTAAATTGTGAGTTAAAACAAGATCCAACGTGTGCCCATATTTTTGTGTAGGCACAGACACAGGTTGCACAAGATCAAAAGAGTCAATAAGATTTAAAAAGTCCTTTGCCATTGGCTTGTCAGGGCAGCACACATGAATATTGAAGTCCCCATTAATAAGGACATGATCATATTTGGGCATAATTTCAGCCAACAGATCAGAAAAGTCATTTAAGAAGTTCTTATTGTATTTTGGGGGTCTGTAAACCACAGCACAGAGCACTGTGTGAGAGCGACCTAGCTCAAACATGCTCAGTTCAAAGCTACTAGGTGAGGTTGATAATGGCAGTGGTTTACATTTATACTGCTTCTTAAAAACAACCGCTAGTCCTCCTCCTCTGCCTGATATTCAAGGAGAGTTTAAAAAGCAGCAGTCATCAGGTAAGAGATCTGTGAAAGCGCTGGACTCACCGGCCCTCAACCATGTCTCAGTTATACAGAGGAAATCCATAAAAGTTTTATTACTCAGCGATCTAGTGTTCACCAATCCAAACCTGGTGGAGGTCAGCGTGTTCGTGGCTGACTGCGAGACCCGACGCAGCGGCCGCAAGTTGTGTAGGTTGGCACCGCGCCGACGAAGATGAGGGGAAATTTTTCGTGGCTGGGACATCTGATCCGAGCCAACAACGGGCACCAGCCAGGCATCGATGGGCTCCAGAGAGTTTTCTCAATTTCACTAATTTTAAAGTCTTATGGGTAGATTGTTAAAGTTATGTGTATGTTGTTTTACTGACACAAACTATGGACAGATTCAGTGTTTTGTTCAAGAGTTAATAAAGTGATGGTGTTGGTTTCTTTGTATTACTGTAGGATCTTTACCTTACAAAATAAAGCACCTTGAGGCAGCTGTTGTTGTGATTTATCGTGTGAGTGACGTGCTAAAAATAACACACGATAGGTGAAATCCGCGAAGTAGCCAACTTTATTTTTTCTAACGATTTAGATGTTTTAAGGCTGTAAAACCCCTCACTACACACTTTCTACACTTTTCTCAGACAGGCATGAACATTTTCACACTTTTCTCTCTTGTTTAAACTCTCAAAGTTCAAACCTTCGTAGAAAAATAAGCCCAGTATTATAGGATGAAACCAAAGATCAACCCCTGTTTTCAGGTGCAGAACATGGGAATAGATCAGCTGCCAGAGGATTCAACATTAATGAATCACTGGTAGGCAGTGTTGGGACTAACGCGTTATTAAGTAACGCGCTACAGTAACTACGTTATTATTGTGGTAACGAGCACGGTAACTAGTTATTATGCCAAAACCAGGAACGCGTTACTCGTTACTGGGATTTAGATAGGCTCGTTACTCGTTACTTCGTGTGGTGGCATCGCGGAGCTCCCACAGATTCAGTAACATTAGCAAGTGGTCGAGGCCAGCAGGTGGAGGAGGGAAAGGGGATGCAGGAGGAGGAGAGACCCGAAGCGGCCGCAGGTCCAAGTGTGAACTGAACTTCAGGTAAGAAGTTATGACCTGCAGTCTCTCTGGGTCAGATATGAACCAAGTTTAGGTGGAGTTTATTTTCGTTATGCTGACTTTTTCCGTACTGCGTGCTAGCTAGCATGACGGAGTTTCTATACAGCTGGGTGGTGCTATGTTACTGATGTTGAACTTTATTTTGTTCATAAGTTATTAGAGTTGCCAACCGTCCCGTCTGGTATTCAGAGAAAATATTACGCGTTTCTTATTGAGGTGAAAAGGAACAGTTTGTCCCGGACTTTAGCTACAATGAAAAAGGCACAAAGCTGGAGTTATTCTGTGTCTTTGCTGCACAGCTGCCTCTTCTTTTTTCATTCTCCCCCCTCTCTCTCCCGTTTCTACTTCAGTCATGAAAACTGATCAATGATCAGCTGATCGTCTTTTCTCTCTTGTTTGTTTATCGCTCACTTTGCGGCAGAAACAGGAAACCAGCGGATGTCGCGGTAAACAACAGCAGCACGTTTAAGCTTGATCAGCTGTTGTTAGAATTTATTTAATATTAATTTCTAGTATCAGCTGATGTTTGCTGGAGCCACAGCTGTAAAGCTGCTGGTCATGATATGGTTTGGTTATGTGGTGAGAGGGAAACATGAAGATGAAAGCAGGAGATGTCCTTACTGGATCATCAGAGCTGTGATGGAGAAACAGGTTTACCTTTTAGGTGACATGAATGAGTTGAAGTTATGAACTGTTTCTGAGAGACAAATAACAGCAGGATCCTTTTCTGTGTAGCTGACAGCTGGTAACTGTGCAGGGGCGGGTCTAGCAAACTGTGGCCAGGGGGCCAGGTAGGGCACTAACAGGGAGAGGGGGGCACAAAGAAATACTTTTCTTTCTTATTCTCATTTAAAATGTCTCGCTTTTAATAAATAATTATCTGAATCTTACAACAAACGATTGATAGATTGATGCATATATACCATCAGAACAGTGAACATCACTGTCACAACAGTGTTTGTTTTCATTCAAAGGCTTTATGATTTTTCCTATAATGGTGGGCGGTCTCTAGTCAAAATGCCCGGGCCAATTTTCTGTCGCAGTCCAGCTCTGTAAGCAGCTCATCTGCAGTCTGCTGTTACCTACATCTTCCTATTCAGAAGGCAGAATTTCTGAGTTCTGAGTACAATCAAAGCACCACGACTGCAGTTTTTGTGTTGGATGTAAAAGGTGCACATGACGCTGTGACGTAGGCTAGAATCATGGCAGCAGTCAATGACGGTCCAGGCGTGGGATTTCTCTCGTGGAAATATGCACATTATCTTTTCCTTTCTATTGGTAGGTGGCACAGTGCACTTGTGGCAAGTAAACAAGCTAGAAGACTGGCAAAGTTATGGAAGCAACACATTAACAAGAGAATTCTGAGTAAAACCAAAGTTACTTTCCCTAGTAACTAGTTACTTTGAAAGTAATGAGTAACTTGAAGTAACTGAGTTACTTTTGAGAGAAGTAACTAGTAATGTAACTAAGTTACTATTTTAAAGTAACTTACCCAACACTGCTGGTAGGGAAGCGGAGGAAGCAAAAGAATGAGCTGAGGAAAGTTTGACTTATCTGACTGTTTGGTTTCACTTAATGTGCCTTACAATGCGGTGTGCCTTAGGGTCCGAAAAATACGGTAACTTCTACCTTCCTGTAGCATGTCCAGAAGTCCAACTTGTTGTGCGATGGTTAGCATCTTCCTCTGCCTTTGGGTGCCACTGCAGGAGCCTCTCACGGTGCAAAACGTTTCATTGTTGTGTTTGTTGGAGAGAAAACTGCTAGAGATTGAAGATTTATGTAAATTTGACAAGCTGAACACATTCTGTACTGGACAGGAGACACGAGATTGATTGACAATGGTCCACAGCCAATCAGGACGCAAAACACAATGCACTGTAAAAAAACACAAAACAGTGAGACTGTGAAAAGTGAACCGCGTAACAGTGAGGGACAACTGTATATAAATAAAAATGATTTGAAGGTTTCTGTCATCAGAGAAGATGATGACATTCCTCCACCTTACAACATATTGCATGTCTCCTTACACCACCTCTCTCTCACCATCTCAGATTCTTGTCTTGCTCTGTATGCTGTTGTCAGTCTGTCACCTCCTGTGGAGGCGTTCCCACATGAAAGTATCCTTTCACGGTCCATTTAGTATTTTAGTATTTAGTATTTATTTATTTATTGTCATTGTCAAGAACAATGAAATTGCGTTTGGGGCTTCCATACAACCCAAAAAAAAGAAGAAAATAATAAATACCCCTTAAAACCCAAGTGTACATATTTAACCCAGTGTGACTCCAATGCAATAAGACAATCCTTAGCAATAATGTTCGTAGAAATTCAGACAAAGACCTGAGAAACATGACAAAATACAACAATGCAACCCATTCAATATTATTGTACTGTGAGATATGATATCAGATATGATAGTTATCTATTTAAGAAAGGGGGGGGGCAGGAGGGGGAAGAGAATAAAGATATGATGCACCAATGCAGACCAGTTCATTGCTATTAAGAAGTTGGATATGGTTATTGTCCGTGAGAGGGGGGCAGAGAGTTCAGGAGCCTCACAGCCTGTGGATACAGGCTGTTGGCCAGTCTGGATGTTCTGGCCTGTATAGACCTGTACCTTCTCCCTGAGGGCAGCAGATGGAAAAGGTGGCGCGCAGGGTGATGTTGGTCCCGCAGGATACTATTCTGGGACAGTCAGCGAACTTAAGATAACTGGGTGTCTCTGGAGATTCCCCTGATTCCCCTGAAGCCCACAGTGACTGTTTAACAGGAAAAGAGTATAAATAAAAGAGAAGGACAGGCTGGTAGCCTGAAGCAGAGAAAGGTCAGTGAAATGAGGAGCAGTAAGTGATGACATGCATATCAATGTTACTCCTGCAAGGTAAACAGTGACTCACAATTACTCGGCCAACTTTTAATTAAGATTATAATTGAGTGACTGTTGCCCCTGACAGGGATGATTGAGGCAGGGAGTCTATGTTCTGATTAGGGTGCTTCCTGTCCTGTGTCAGTAATAATGACATGACACACAGGGAGAGGCTGCAGTTGCTTTTTTATTTAATTTTATTTTTAAGCTTTGTTGATTGCACTTTGGAAAACACACACACACACACACACACACACACACGCACACACACACACACACACACACACACACACACACACACACACACACACACACACACTACTGAAGTTGAAGGTTCAGCAAATGTTGGAATGAGTCTTCAAAAAATTGATATTAAATTAAAATGATAAATAAAGGTCACTTATGTTTTTACCATTTGTTCACTGCGGGCTACAAATGACCCAAAATGACCAAAATAAGCTGCAATACATTTTAAGGAATACGTTTCAAAAATATGCTTGATATATGATATAAAAGAAAATATATAAATTATTATTATTAAATTTTTTAGGTTTAATAAACACTCCATTCAAACATATTTAAATCAGTATGATATGAAGCCCTGCGTAAAAATAGATGATTTGTGTAATTTTTGGTTCAACACAGTTGCAATGAAGCATGATTTTAGACAGCAAACCTTTGCTTTATAGCCACCTTCATTTTTTATGTTCCAAGGTTAAACTTCTTTGCTAGTTTCTTTTAATTTTCAGTTTTATTTTTCATTTTATTTAACTTTTATGTTTTTGCTTTATTTTATTGATAAAGCAATAACATTTTTAAATTTGCGCCATTATTAAATGTATTAAATGCTTTTTCCCTGTCTGTCTGTGAAGGTTCTCAGTCATCCAGGTCATCGTAGTCAAAGGAGCTTGCAAAGAAAAGCGTCTGGACTTCTTTAAGTTGCTTGAAGACGTTTCACCTTCATCCGAGAAGCTTCTTCAGTTCTAAGGTCAAATGGTGGAGAGTCCCAGATAGAAACCTAGTGGGAGTTTCCCCCCACAGAGGGACAAAAGGACCCCCTGATGATCCTCTAATCGCCTGAGCCAAGGTGGGAAACTGGGTGTGGGTCCCAATCAGCCAGAGTTGCGTGTGTGTTCATTGTGAAACCTGGCCCCACCTTATCATGCGAATTCCTGAGGTCAGATGGCCCAGGATGTGAGTGGGCATTAAGGCGTCTGGGAAGGGATCTCAAAACTGGATTATAGATGGCAGAGAGTTGGTGTCGTAAACCCCCGCCTCTGTTCAAAGATGGTCGCTCACAGTGGACATAGATGGCTTCTTTCACTCCTCTTTCAAACCATCTGTCCTCTCTGTCCAAAATGTGAACATTGGCGCCTAAATGGGCGTTCTTAAAGTCAGCAAAGAGGCACAGAAAAGAAGACCAGACACCAGCGAGGGAGGATAAGAAGGACAGACGCAACAACATTGTCATCCCCTATGTAGCCGGTGTATCAGAGAAACTCAGGAGAGTTTTCTCCAAGCACAACATCCCGGTGTATTTCAGACCCAGCAACACGCTCAGACAGAAACTGGTTCACCCGAAAGACAAAACGCCAAAACACAGACTTAACAATGTGGTGTATGCTGTACAGTGCAGCGAGGAATGCTCAGACCTCTACATTGGAGAGACCAAACAGCCACTTCACAAGCGCATGGCACAACACAGAAGAGCCACCTCCACAGGACAAGACTCAGCAGTCCATCTGCATCTTAAGGTCAAAGGTCACTCTTTCGAGGATGCCAATGTTCACATTTTGGACAGAGAGGACAGATGGTTTGAAAGAGGAGTGAAAGAAGCCATCTATGTCCACTGTGAGCGACCATCTTTGAACAGAGGCGGGGTTTACGACACCAACTCTCTGCCATCTATAATCCAGTTTTGAGATCCTTTCCAGACGCCTTAACGCCCACTCACATCCTGGGCCATCTGACCTCAGGAATTCGCATGATAAGGTGGGGCCAGGTTTCACAATGAACACACCCGAAACCCTGGCTGATTGGGACCCACACCCAGTTTCACACCTTGGCTCAGGCGATTAGAGGATCATCAGGGGGTCCTTTTGTCCCTCTGTGGGGGGAAACTCCCACTAGGTTTATATCTGGGACTCTCCACCATTTGACCTTAGAACTGAAGAAGCTTCTCGGATGAGAGGTGAAATGTCTTCAAGCAACTTTTTCCCTGTCCATGCCTGTACAGATTTTTCCCAACTTTCAGTTGCCTCTAACTGCATGTGGAGTGACTTCCAGTTGTAGTTTCTGCTTTGTTGCTCATTTCCCGACTGCTTTACTTCAGTTCATTTCTTCTTCACCCACCAACAGTGAGCAACATCGACCAGTTAGTTGATAAATGGAGTCCATATTTTGTTAGAGATCCAAGTTCAGCCAGTTCGCTGCTATGTTGGGTATTAATTTGTTCCACCCATCACAACCAGCATAGCTTTTCTTCCCCTTACATAGCGTATCCCACATTAGTACTAAATCTTGGTCCTGTGGATAAAAAATGGTGCTGACTTGTGCCACATTATGCAGCTGAAAAAAGGTCCACAGTTTTCCTCTGAGAGCACAGGAGAAGAAGGGCATCACTGAGGCCTGTCAGGCCCCTTTAAAACAAATGTATTTAATTCAGTCATACATTGGTTTTAATGTTGAGACTGATTAATATGATTAACAGCAGGCCTGTACAATATTGAATGAAAATACAAACAGCTATAGATGGACGAAGGTGCTCACTGAAGCACAGGACAGGGATCAGAAGGACTCATAATTTCAGGCTGGGGAGAGTCAGGGAGAGAGGGTTATGCTTATTAACCTTTCTGAAATAGCTCATGCACTGAGTCTTTATTGATGACCCAGTTATAAAGTGAGTGATTTCTTTAGCAAGCTGAAATAAAAGGTTAAGCTTTTCAGTTTAATTGCTCTACAAGGTCATTTATTGACACCCTTAAGCTTTAACCACTATGGTGAAAAAAAGGAATGATGAAGAAGAGGAGAGGAGGAAGGTAGCCTCCTGATGTTGCTCTTTTTTTACAGCCCCCAACTTTCTAAAGGGCTTATGCATAACTCACAGGGTCAGTGCTGACAGAGCTTACACAATTAGATTTCTCATTAATAAAATCAAAGGATATTTGGGATTATTGAACAGTTTGAGGACGATGAATTTAACATGAATCATACTACTATATATTTTACTATGGCCAGTCACCAGATCTAAACCAAGTAGCACACATGGATTGTTTGAACAGACATAAAAATGTTTTTAGACAGATTCAGAATAGTGCAGCAAGGGTACAAGATGCTTAAAGGATAAATAATATGCAGTGGTAGGACCGAGCATCTGTGACCTGCACTCCCAGGAACTCCTGACCATCTCCACTGCCGTGTTATTGAGGAGGAGTGGGGTGTAACTGGTACTGTGTAACTTCTCTACCTGAGCACTCAGAGCACTTTACACAACTTGCCTCATTCACCCTTTCACACCTATTCATGAAAGCACTTTTTCTATGCTCAAGTGCTCTCCATCTAACGTTCACACACATTCATACTACAGTGGATGCATTGGAGTGCCACTTGTGGTTAGCATTTTGCTCATGGATATCGGGCATGCAGACTGGATATTTGAAATGCAGCTGTCGCCTTAAGTCAACGATGAGCTCTTTGGTTTTTCAGCATTCAGTTGTTATCTATGCACCAGTCCAGCTGGTTCACCTCTTCTCTTTAGGCCCACTCATTGTCGTCTTGGATAAGGCCCACGACTGTTGTGTCAAAATTATGATTAGTAGTAAACTTGGAACAGCAGACACGGGTCTTTAGAGTGTTCAGGGAGATGATGTGGGAGAGACTTTTTACCCACCAAAACAAACTGGGGTCTGTAAGTGAGGAAATCTAGCAGCCAGTAACACACAGGGGTCCCAATGCCCAGGGAAACCAGTTTGCTTACCAAATTCTGTGGTACAATGGTTCTTAAGGAACTGAAATCCACAAACACCATCCGTACGTGTGTTTCCTTCTCCTTCAGATGTGCCATGATGTAGTACAGAGGTGAGGCGTCTTTTGTTTGGCCTGCATGCAAACTGTAGTAGGTGAAATGCAGGAGGGAGGAAAGAATGTCATCCTTTACCAGTCTCTCAAAACACTTCATCCTAATAGAAGTTAGTGCTACGGTGTGGTCATTGAGATCAATAACTGTGGGTTCCACACAGCATGTGTTTCAGCATTGAGTGTCTGCTCATCAAGATGTGGTTCCTTGCAGGTGTTTGATTGGAAGCTTCAAGCCTTCCAAAGTGTGTGCTGAGCTTATTCAGAAAGTTTGTGTTGTTCTCACAGGTGAGGGGGAGGAAGGAGTTTTGTAGTCTGTCATGGCTTGAATATCTGACCCCATTCATCTGGTGTCTGTGGGGTTTGTGGAAAACGTTTTGTATTCTCTCACCGTGGTCTCTTATAGAAGAAGACCAACATTTATAACTGTATGGGACAGTGTGGCATTTCATCACTCCCGTGCAGTCACCGAGTGGTTTGCAGCCCATCCCAGAATGGAGTCTCTTTTCCTCCCACCTTACTCTCCATTCCTCAACCCCATAGAGGAATTCTTTTCCTCATGGTGGTGGAAGGTTTACGACCATCATCCACATGATCAAATGTCCCTCCTGGATGCAACGAATGCTGGATGCCTGCAGATATCAGCAGAAGATTGCCAGGGATGGATCAGGCATGCCAGGAGATTCTTTCCTAGGTGTGTTGCCCTAGATGACATAAGATGTGATGTGGATGAGAACCTGTGGCCAAATGGAGAAGACCGAGTAGATTAGCATTACTATTGTATGTGTATCAGTGGATGGTGTGTATACAAATTCTTGTATTTTGGGATTACTTAGTGCAAAAACATAAAAATACATAAACAAATATTAACGAATTCTGCATGATGTCTGATTCATTCCAGTAACATATATTGAAATTATAAACAGAGATGTGTCCTTGTTTTACACAAG